>NW_015662926.1:197791-220533 GCF_001515625.1 Sinocyclocheilus rhinocerous
AATAAAATATCGCAATGTGAGTTTTTTCCAATATCGTGCAGCCCTAGTTTACACACATTTTCAACTAAAAGAAAATCTTGAGATATAACGTAATGTTGTTGTAGAACATTGTTGTGTATAATCCCTAATCATAAGCTTGTTCAGACAAAAATGCCCATCCCTATTTGTGATTGCGAATAAGTGCAGTGTCCCGTGAGTGTAACTCTACCACTGAGTTAACATTTGATGTGAATATAATGGCGTTGTACACTATATTGAGACAGAGGCACCAGAACTGCAATTGAAAGAATGTGCACTGTAGCGCGATACTACGATATTTCTTTAAAGGCAGATCGTGGAGATATTTTAATCGTCCACGATCAAAAATCGTGATATCGCACACCCCTGTGTTTTATGTAGCATATTTTCACAAAGCTAAAATCAGACAATTCTGTTTTTGCTTCAAATGTTAAAATTATGCAATCAAATTTAAATCAAAAACTGCTCATGGTACATGTGTATAGCATCTTTCTTTGTATCATGATTAAAATGCAGTGGTTGCCTCTAATTTCAAATGGTTACAGATTTTTTTTTGTTTATTAAATATGTTTAGTTGTTGTAGTTTTAGCAACTGCCCATTTTTGCAGTTTCATGACCGGGACAAATATATTTATGGCCGGAAAATTTTCTAATGTCACTGGCCATTGTTAGGCAAGAAGTTAGGCCCTGCTTGCAAGTGTAGAAGTAGGGCAAAAGTATTGTAATTTCTTTACTGTAGTGTAAAGTAAAATAACATACCTGTGAAATATTAATTTTCATTTATTTTACAGTGCAATTATTTTACAATATGACTATTACTGTCATAGAAATAATAATAATATACAATTATTAGTAGTAGTATTATATTCTAATTTGTTTGGCTTCCAAATTCCTCAATTCACTGACTTTTTTCTTTGTTCAGTTTGCACACTGAACTTGTGTTGGAGATCTTAATTTTTAATTCTTAAAGTGCACCAGATAGATGAATTTAACTTTAAAGGGGTCATATGATGTGATTTCAATTTTTCCTTTCTCTTTGGAGTGTTACAAGCTCTTGGTGCATAAAGAAGATCTGTAAAGTTGCAAAGACTAAAGTCTCAAATCCAAAGAGATATTCTTTATAAAATTAAGAGTCAACCTAAAATGGCTCGTTCTATAACGCCGCTCAAATGTTCACGCAAAGAAAGAAGGCGTAACTTCTATTCTCGCTGTAGTATTGTTGCCGCCGCTGCCATGTCGTGAAGGCTCAGTGTGTTTCGTTGTGAAAGCGAAACTACTTTGTTTGGCCTTCCAAAAGAGGACGATATCCGCTTCGTCATGCCTGGAGCTGATCTGTGCTGGTCGCTGAGGGAATACATCAACTTAGTGCTGTGGATCACCGGCACATTTTATGGAGGACTGTTTAACGGCGCAATGCAACGCAACGTGTAAAAAGACAGTATAAGTCATTATAATACATAATTATGCCTAGAGCTGATCCGTGCTGGTCGCTGAGGAAATACATCAACTTCGCGCTGTGGATTGCAACTTGCACTCTAGGCCACCGGTCTCCGCTCACTCTAGGCCACCGGCCTCCGCTCACTCTAGCCCGCCGTGTGGAGTGGAAAATACCATACAATATGTGGAAAATAATGTGTTTTTTGAACCTTGAACCGCATAAACATTTCATTACACCAAATACACAAAATAATGTTCTTTTTAGCAACATCATATGACCCCTTTAAAATGTTCAAAATTTTCCTAGAAAGAACAAGGTTCACCTCTCACAAAATCCCGTGGGAAACACTGCATATTCAGTTTGAAATGTTTTCAAACTTTTTTTCCCCCTTTAGATTCCGGTAGATCTTCATGATAAGGAATTTCTACCTATTTTACAAGAGGAGCCCCTGCCACCATTGGCATTAGTCCCATTTACAGAGGAGGAACAGGTGAGAATTTGACCTGTTTACTCTGAAGACTTGCACATGAATTAGAAATGTCAAAGAGGTGCTTTCTCTAGTAGCTCTCTCTTCTCTATGAAACTGAAGTTGGGTTAAACTTCAATGAAAAGCTGTGCTTACGTATTCAAGTAGTGGTATTTGTTTAGTTTTTTTTGTATATGATGTAAATTTCTCATTTTGGCACATGCTGTGGTCGAAACGGAAAAGGAATGTACGCCCACTTGCAGTCTTGCTCTCACGCAACCCATTGCTGAGTTTGCACCTATGTATGTATTGACCCTTACATTGCTCTGCATGTGTGTCTGTCTCCACAGAGAAATTTCTCCATGTCTATAAACAGTGCAGCAGTACTCCGTCTGACAGGAAGGGGTGGAGGGACGGTGGCAGGGGCACCCAGAGGGCGAAGTTCTTCACGAGGGCGAGGTTCGCTGCGTTGCAACCACAGACTTTCCTTTTTTCCTGCCCAAAAGAAGTGCAGTAGCTTAATACATTTCTAACAGCGGAAATACTGCACTTTCTGTTAAACCAGAGCAGAGTGCAGACTTTTGTCACCTTGTGTAACATTTCCTTCCTATGTAGTTGTCGTCTCTGTACACACCAAATTTGTCATGCAGAATTAAGGTGAGCAAAGGTTAGACTAGTGCATGTGCTCATGAGCCCTTTTTTTGTTTGCATGACAGGGAGGGGCAGAGGAGATGGAGGGTTTTACCAAAGAAGTTTTGATGATGTGGAGGGAGGTTTTGGCCGTGGAGGGAGAGAGATGCATCGCTCCCAGAGTTGGGAGGAGAGGTATTCAAAATGAATTGCACCTGCAGCACAAACTGTCTGTAAGCAATTGCGAATCTACGGCATGCGGTATGTTGGTAGGTAACATGCAGACTAAAGGCCATTTGACACTGAGCGCGAGACGAATCGTTGACGAAAGGTGCTTTCACACAGAGCGTGAAATGATTAATCGACTTCTGCTAATTGACACCTGCATGCTAGGTGGTGCTGAGCAACAATGCATTTTTCCTCAAATATGTATTTCGTATATGGATTTAACATCGTCTGCTGCTCAACAACATTAAATTAAAAATAAAGTTTGGTTCTACACCAGAGAAACAAACTATCTATAATGCTTACAAGAATACATCTTAAAATATAATTAAAGGTACAATTAGCATCAAGCTACACTTGAAAATGTATATGATTATTAATGTTTTTGCTTAAAATCCACTTTAAACTATCATCGAGTGCTTGTAATAACTTCCGATTGTGACCTAAAGTGGATTTCAATTATATAATAGGCAGTCATGCACTCTTTGTATATTTCATAATGGATTGAACGCTACACCTGCTTATCATTTGTCATAAACATCCTTAATTGTTTATAAAAAACCATGAGCTGCATAAAAAACACTCTTCTTCGGTGTTTGTTTGCACTGGATTTCGGAACAGCACCACCATTCTTGCCCTTTTGTGCAACAGCAGCTGCTCCGGGCATGTAATCTAAGCTCAAATCTAAGCGCGACAGGAAAAATCGACACGCAGGACAGAAAAAAAATCCTTGTTTTTTCGCACCGCGAATGATCGCGCCTGGTGTGAATAGCCCCGTTGGGATCTGTTGTTTCAATTCAAAATTGTCATTGCGCCAAACATTCACGCTACATTTTTGCGTTCAGTGTGAAAAGGCTTACATGTCCCGGTATACTCATGGCCAAGTTATTTTTTAGTTCTATGCTTATGGGTAAATAATTTTAAATACCTTTGCAGTGGTATACTGTCAGCGAATGTCTTGATGCAGCCTGTCCTCTCAGTAACAAAATAAACTCACTACAAAAAAGACAGCGATGAGAAAACAGCAGTAAAGAAAGCATCCGATCATAGAGATGTGGATATGTTTGCATGAGCTCTGCAATTCAGCACTCCAGTCAAGTCATGTCACATTTATTTATATGGCACTTTATGCAATAAATTGCTTTAAAGCAGCTTTACAGTATTAAACGTGAAAAAAGTACCCGTGTCATTTTCGATTCAAATTATTTCAATTTCTGCTATAAAGCAGCTCTCCAGTGTTCATGTTTAACTCATATATGACCTCAACAGACTGAACAGAATAAAAATTAACTGGAGAAGATTTCCATGTCAAAAGAAGGCAGAGACATTTGCTTCGACAGGCGGTTTCGACATCTCAAAATGAACTCCAAGCAAACCTTTGATTTTGTTTGAGATGACATCACACTAGTTTGTTCTTGGATTTTATTTTAATTATATTGTGAGAAAATGTTTATAATAGCCTAGATATTGATGTAAAATAAACAGTGGGAAGCGACAAATTAAGTGTATTACTTTTCTGTTGTTTGTACATTTGGTTGGGGCTAACATAACACATTTTTCTCTGTCCTGCCCAGGGGAGACAGAAGGTTTGAAAAGCCAGGTCGAAAAGATCCAGGTTAGTAAGCAAGATTTTTAAGACATAAGTGAAAGGGGGATCAGATGCCTCTCTGTTTTTGTCATGTCACCATGTATTTGGAATGGTCCATATACAGCTCCCTGTGATTAAGAGATTGCTTGAAAGAAATGATGAGAAGTTTTAGGGGTGCTCCGATTGATCGGCTACCAATTAGGGCTGGGTGGTATGATGGTATATATCGTTACCGTGAAATAAAGTGTCTATCGTTATAGATTTTGCTATATTGTGTATTCCGCGGCATGTAAATATATCTGTGTAGCATACTGCTTAAAGGTTATATACACCTTTGAATGATAAGGAAACATGCATGAATGAGAAAATAAAGAGTGACGCACTTGATCGAGTTAAGTGCAATAAGCAGTGAAAAAGAACTCAATGCGGTGTTTGCATTGACTGACACACACGAAGCACACACCCAGAAAGCGCCTCTCTCAGACAGCATGCGATCGCGAATTTGGGACGTGCATGATGTTTAATAAAGTTATTAAGTGCAATAAGCAGTGAAAAAAAGCTCAATCCGCTGCTCGCGCTGACTGACACACGGCCGAAGCCCCTTTTAGACAGCATGCGATCGTGAAAACAGATCTCTTTCCTGTGTTATTGTGCTTGAATGGTCAAATACGCACACAATTATGTCATAATGCCTGTCGTGTGGTTTCAGTATATTGGATTGGTCTTAAAGGGACAGCAGCCTTATTTACCTGCTGCTGTCTGTCATTAATGTTAATGTTTGATTTATACACTGAAGACTATGCAGTGTTTTATTTATATACTTTATTCAATTTCTGTAATATTTCTTACTACAAATAAACCTAGCCTACTGTAGCTAAATAAATGTATTTCATATTTATTTGTTCTGTCGTGCTTGTAATTTGCTTCTTTTTCTTAACTTTAATAACAGAAATAAAATAAAAATAGCTATATCGGGGTATATATCGTTATCGTGAATTATTTTTTCTCATACCGTGAAATAAGATTTTGGTCACATCGCCCACCCATACTACTGATCGCTATCGGCCAATAATCGCTTTGGGAAGTTTGATCGGCGGTCTCTATAAAGGCCGAACTCATAAACCGATCTCAAGCTGACGACGCCCCTACCGTGAGAAGTTTGCCATGACATGCAGCGGCACGGTTTCAATCTCTGTCCTGCACGGGTAAAATAATTATAATCCTGAAGGTGAGGTACAATTAATATTTCTTCATTAAATAACTTGAAATTTGAAAACTTTCTGTGAGATGTAATTTCACAAACAGCGTGAGTGAATCTCCGCGTGCTCTCTCTCTTTCCCTCTTAAAATGCACAAATGGCTTCAAATCACCACATCGCGTCTGCACTATAAGCGAGCTGCACACTACACAGTTGACACAGGAAATGTCACTTGCACAATCGAGGCAGTGTTGCGTCGTCTCTAAAGTTTATAATTTGCATTTCTTTTTAATTCTTGCCAGTGTTTAAACCAATTAGCACTCGCGCATTCTCCTAGAGACGGTGAGCTCATGCACACTCAAAGCGCACACACATAACGCCAGGTTCACTCATACTCTTGCTTATATTTATTGCGTTTAAACACATCTATGCAAGATTGTATTACTGTACTGTGTAAAAAAAAGAATCACAATGCTCAAAAAGCATTTTCAGTAACAACATTTGTTGTTGAACCTGGCGTGTGGCTGCTTTACGTACAGCTCACAAAATCAGGCTTGTGCTGTGTGTAAGCTATTGTGCAACAATTGCCCCATTATAAAAACAAAAATGCACTGCATGATCAAACATTTAGGTGAAATTATATATTTTTGAAGAATGTAAAAAAAATCACCTTCACCTAAGAAGGGAATTCCCCCCATTTTCAAAAATGAATGTCTGTAAAAATCCTGACTGGAGCATCACTATAAATAATTCTACATGATAAAAAGAAGGCTTCAAAAAGATCGTCAGGGATGGACTGGGAGTAAAAAACGGCCCTGGATTTTCTCCCAAATAGGCCCACCACAACTACAAACAGCCGCTACTATCTTACAATATTACAGCAATCAATGTATTGCATTTATGGCAAATAACATCACAAAACCCATGGTGACCCTGCTGAAAAAAACAATAGAAACCATCACAGAAATTCTAATGGTTTCCACTACAAATGCCATTACAAACATTACAAACCATCAACTTTTAAAAATTAAAACCATTAAATAATGGCTTCCTGTAGTGTGTTTGGGACATGTTCCATTAGGATTTAGTGGTTTTAACAATAATAATATTTAACAACAATAATAGGCAACCAATTACCAGTAGAGACCAATAGGGTCCATTACAATTTCCATAAAAAAAAATACAATTTACATTATAACCAGTAAAACCATTACAAATTCTATTGATGGTTTCTATTGTTGTTGGGTTATTTTCAGCAGGGGATTGAAATAAATATATTCTTATATGAACTTAAATACTAAATATACATAAAAAGAGCAGAAAGCAAAAATGCATATGACATTATAATAGACATAAAATCTAGAAACCTGAAACTACAGAATTCTTCAATTTGAGTATTCATTTCTCTCTCTCTCTCTCTCTCTCTCTGTGTGTGTGTGTATGTGTCATGTTAATCAGAACCAATCACCTTATAGGCTACTTCATTTACTCTGTTTTCTAACTCAATATCTCTCAAGTGTAACCCATTGTAGAATCGCTGCTGTCTCTTTATGAATGAATGGAATATTCATGTCAGACAATGCAGAGTGATAAATAGCAGTGGTCGCTCGGACTAGCGAAAGAGGCGGGCAAAGGTAACCTGATGTAACTGTTCGCTTTTTTTTTTCTTTAGCTTCTCCCAAACACCTTTATCTTCACGTTTTTTGCTTGCCATCACTATCCCTCTCTCCTTCGCGTCAGTTTCGGTTTATTATAAGCAAAAATAGATTGCATTAGCGCCCCCTTTTGTCGGCCATCAACGTCACTTAATTTGACACTTTTTCTTTGATGATGAACCAGCCAGGCCGACGGCCATCGAACGGACGGCCTTTCTGGACTTCTCCAGAACGTCCAGATGGCCAGTCTGCCCCTGGCGATCGGTATCGGCAGATACGGCTTCCTGTGATTGAAGATCGGCCCAAAAAATCCCGATCAGAGCACCCTTAAGCACTTTTTACATGCATAATTTGCATTTATGGGTTGTGGGATTAAAAAGTGTCAGATGACTCCCAACAAAGTGTGACACATGATGTAATGCATCACATTTTATGTCGGCACTGAACCAACTGAATCTCTTTGTCCATAGATGGAGCCCCAGCCAATTTTCCACTCAATCACAGTAAGTGCTTCTCTTTGCTAACAGACCTATAAAATGTACATTACCGTTTAAAAGCTTGGGGTCTGAAAGTTAGGAAGTTAAAGAAATTAATACTTTTATTCAGCAATTATGCATTAAATTGATCAAAACTGTCAAGTAAAGGCTTTGTTACTAGGGATGTTGAACATGAACAAAAATGTTCATGTTGCATGTATGCAGCATCTTTGTTTGGATCATGATTAAAATGCAGTGGTTGCCTCTAATTTTAAATGGAAAGAGCACAGACAAAGCCTTATTTTGTTTATATGAAGAGATTTTTTTATTTGTGTTACTTATTTGATTTGGGGCTTGTTTTAAAATTTCAATTTAGTTTTGTTATTTACATTTACATTAAATTAAAATTTTGTTATTTAGCAAACGCTTTTATCCAAAGCAACTTACAAGTGAGTTGAGTGAATCGTTACATCCCTATTTGTTACAAAATATTTCTGTTTTAAATAAATGCTGTTCTTTGTACTTTCTATTCATCAAAAAAATGTATCAATGTTTCCACGAATATATTAAACAGCTCAACTGTTTTCAACTTTGATAATGATGCAAAATGTTTCTTGAGCAACGAATAAGCGTATTAGAATTATTTTGAGGGATCATGTGACACTGGAGGAGGAGTAATGGCTGCTGAAAACTCAGCTTTGCCATCACAGGAATAAATTACATTTTAAAATATTAGAATAATTTCAGTAAAATTTCAGAATATTTCTATTTTTACTGTATTTTTGATCAAATAAATGCAGATTTAGTGAGCATAAGAATTTTCTTTCTAAAACATTAAAAAACATTTCAACAGTAGTGTTTTATAGATACATGGCATTCTTCCTGAGCTTTGAGTCAGTCATAAATTCGTCAAACACTCAACATGTACTACTTGATCTTGATCTTGACTTTTTTCTTCCTAAAAGTACGGCCAAACTATGAGGATGCTGGTGCAGGGAACGCTCGAAAGAACGAGTTCATTCGCTCAGAGAGTGACAACTGGCGCATGTCTCGAGATGAGCAGAATGGAGAGGATGACGATGGGGGCTGGAGGATTGCGGGTTCTCGTCGGGATAATGAACGATGGTGTCCTCCGAGTCCAGGTGTGTTGTACGCCCTTTTTGTTCCTCAGGAATTTTGTATACCTAATTTGAAAATGTTGTGATCCAAACTAATTCCTCATTTGCAGATGGCCCACGATCAGCAGGGTGGCGGGAACACCCGGATCAACGTCGGCGCTTCCCTTTCGACTCGAGGGGTGAAGATGGTGGTTACCGTAGGCCTCAGTCTGGCAGCGGGAGCTTAGAAGAGGAGAGAGACAGTTTGCCAGAATGGTGTCTGGAAGATGCAGAGGAGGAGACAGGGACATTTGACTCCTCTGGGGCCTTCCTCTCACTCAAGGTGAGGGTGTTGGAAGTGAGTTCTTGAACTTTGATCTTTTATTCAATATTACTGAGTAGTAAATAAGGATGTGTTTCTAGATTAATGTGTTTTTGATGAGTGAATTTTTCTCATTGCTCATTTAGAAAGCTCCTAAGGAGCCGATCCTGGAAGAGGCGGAGCTGGACTTCCAGCCACTGGAGGAGAATGAAGAATGCACAGAAAAGGATGACAGTGAATCAGAACAAACCAAAGATACTGACACAGAAAGTAGTAGACGTGAGAGTGACCGAAATGAAGGTGAGAAGGCAGTCTCATTGGGGTAGAAGTAGTCTCTTATGCAAAAACAGAGTAAAAACAGTAATATTATTACAAGTTAAAACAACTGTTTTCTACTTTAACATATTTTTAAATGTAATATATTCCTTTGGTGTGAAAATCTGAATTTTCAGTATCATTACTCCAGTCTTCGGTGTCACATGACCCTTAAGAAATCATTCTAATATGCTGATTTGCTGCTCAAGAAACATTTCCTATTATCACAGTCGAAAGGTGCTATTAAATTTTTTTTTAAGACTTTACAATCACTTTTGATTAATTTATTCCATTCTTGTGGATTAAAAGTATTAATTTCTTTTACTTTTTAAAAATCTTACAGACCCTAAACTTTTGAATGGTACTGTAATGTTTTTTCCCATTTTTAAGTCTTCAATCTTGTACATTTTCAGGTAACATTTCAACATTACTTTAACAATTGACTATAATTGTCATCATTTTAATCAAATGTTATTTTCTGGTTTACAGAAGGTAGTAAATCGGAAGAGCCATCGCCAGTTGCTGAACCGTTTCCAGCAGTGGTAACTCTTCCCAAGGCTGTGACCCCAGCTCCACTTCCATCTGTGCACTCAGAACCAGCTGTAGAAAGTGAGAGACCATTGGAGAGAACGACAGTAACAGAACTCAGGCCTGAACTCAGTAAAGCACCATTACACACAACCCTACCAAACAGCATTGTGGAGGCTATTTCCATACCACATGTCACAAACACAATCCCAGGTAATGATCGCATAAATAAATATTTACTTATGCAAATTCTTTGTTATGAGGATATTTTGGGAAATAAAGTTCTGTAGCATTCAGTTGAGGAATCCCTAGTTAAACCTGCTTCTGCTTCCAGATCTTCCGGTCCCGACACCTTCAGTGCTCCCCATTCAGTCGGTACCCACTCAAACCCAGCAGGTAAAGCCTTTGGAGATGCCAGTGGCTGTGGCTCCTGTTCTCCCCCACTCCATGGGCATTGTGGGCTCTATCAGCCGGCCCTCTGCCCTACCCTCTGACATGGATGAGGATGAGGGACTCAAGCACTTTGAGCAGGTTTGAATGGCTGTTTACTGTATAGCAGTGCTTGCATCTGAATATTAACCTGGTGCCCAAATTAGAAGTTAAAATTTTTTAAATGCACAACAGAATAATTTTAAAGTCTGTCAGCTGCGTTATAATACTGCAGTGAAGATTGAATGTTTCAACAATAGAAGTTCACATCCTCTTTCTACTTAATGGAACAGGAAGCCGAGAAAATGGTGGCATACCTGCAAGATGGCGGTGTGGACGATGAGCGTTTGGCAACTAAGATTGGTCGCAAACCCACAGCTCTTACCATTACCCATGAGGCTGCATTCAAATGGTTTTACAAAGATCCGCAGGGAGAAATCCAAGGTAGAAAATTCAGTATCCAAAGTAATTTTAGCCCTGCATTTTAAAAGCTGCAAAAACATTGGCCAGATTAAGTACACTACCAATGAAAAGTTAGGGGCGGTAAGGATTTTTTTTTAATGTTTTGGAAAGAAGTCGCTCATACTCACCAAGGCTGTATTTAGTTGATCAAAAATATTTTTAAACAGAAATATTGTGAAATATCATTACAATTTAAAATAACTATTTCCTTATTAAATATATTTTAAAATGTAATTTAATCCTGTGATGACAAAGCAAAATTTTCAGTAGCCATTACTCCAGTCTTCATAATCCTTCAGAAATCATTCTAATATGCTGATTTGGTGCTCAAGAAACATTTCTTAACACAGTTGAAAACAGTTGTGCTGCTTAACAATTTTAGTTGAAACTGGATACATTTTCTTTGATGAATAGAAAGTTCAAAAGAACGGCATTTATTTGAAATAGAAATCTTTTGTAACATTGAAGTCTTTAATTTCTTGCTAAAAGTATTAATTTCTTTAAAAAAAAAAATTACTGACCCCAACATTTTAGATTTGTAGTGTACTTTTTTTTTTTAACTAACATTAATAAGACAGGAAGTACATGTAACAAGGGATACAACTTTTTTTTTTTTTGAAAAAGCTTATGGTTTGAAGTGAGCATTTACTAGATAGTTTTTTCCATTTTAAATGTTTTTATCAAAGCATAATTTCCATTAAATTTGTATAAAAGCATAAGCTTAAAAATGGAGCTTATTTTTATTCATGATGCAACATTGTAAATAAAAAAAAAACGTAAATGTTTTAAACATTTGAATTTTCGGCAAATTGATTACTTTGTCAAAGTTCCCATGTACAAAATTACTGAATGCCAGACTAAATCTTTGGCTTGTATTTTAAGACATGCATCTTACAAAAGCTTTGCAAAGAGCATATAGCTTTTGCCTCTTGCCTGCGATGAAGCCTCTAACCCTCAAAGAACTCAGAATGTTACTGTGCTGCTCTAAATAGCCACATTCAGTGACCCCAGTCTGTCTGTCTTTTCACAGGACCATTTAATAACCAGGAGATGTCTGAGTGGTTTCAGGCAGGCTATTTCACCATGACCTTGCAGGTGAAGCGAGGCTGTGATGAGATGTTCCAGCCCCTGGGAGAGATGATGAAGTTGTGGGGGCGAGTGCCCTTTACACCCGGCCCCACACTACCTCCCATACTGGTAATAAGACTCATGTATCTCTGTGAAATGCCAGATCCAGGACTTCTTCCCCAGTTTTTCAGCATCCTAAAAGTTTTGGTTTGTTTGTGTTTTGTTTTTTATGTAGGGAGATGAAGATCAAGAGAGGATGAAGAGACAACAGGAGATTAATGTTCTAAATATGTATCAGCTACAGCAGCTGCAATATCAGTACTTACTCAGGTATGATGACAGACAGTGAAGTGTTTAATTTTTGCAGTGCTAACAGAATCGCCAGAAAGAACAGCAAAAAAATAATGTGTTCAAAAACTCCATTTCACTCTTCCATCTTCCATCGTTCTACCCTGAACTTGCACCATTTGTTGAACCAATGTTATTTTCAGCCCAGTTCGGCTGCCTAAGTAGATTGAGATTACATTTAGTGTGATAATTTCTAATAACACAGAAATTCACACTTCACCTTTAAATATACAGTACAGTTATAGGAATTTTAGAAGAAGCCTTTCTTTCATTTGGTGCTGAAAAAAACTATTCTTATTATCAATGTTAAAAACAGTTGTCCTGCTTAATATTGTTGTGGAAACCCTTATTAATTTTCATGATTTTTGATTAATAGAATTTTTAAGAGAACAGCATTTATATGAAATGGAAATCTTTTGTAACGTTATACAAGTCTTCATTGTCACTTTTGATCAATTTAATGCATCCTTGCTGAATATGTTCTAATTTTATAAAAAGTGCAAATGCGTGAATTTTTTATTACATAAGTTTATTTAACTCTGAACAAAATGAAAGTTGCTAAGACACCTTTTATTTTCCTGTAGGCAACAGTATGCTCTGGCTCAGCAGAAAGTTTTAAGCTCTGCACCTCCTCCACAACAGCAGCAGCTCAATCTCCTCCTCCATCAGGCACTTAAGATCAGGTGCGATTAAATTACTTTTGTTTTCAGTTTTCCTGTCACAATCACTCATCAGAGCAAACAGAGGAATGTATTATATTAATGCAGCAAAGCGTGGGTGGTGTGTTACATTGCACTGGTATTGCGGTTGAGCTTCTGTTACACAATCTTATGGTTTAATTTGTGTGCCCCTGCAGAACGCCAGAGCTGCAACAGAGCCTCTTACCTCCTGTCACACGCTCCATGTCAGTTCCAGACTCGGGATCTGTTTGGGAAATGCAGAACCCCTCCACTGAGGCATCCTGTTCTCCAAACATGCAGCCCTCTACTCCCAGCAGTACGTCTGAACATTTAGAACTGGAAATTTATTTTTTTCCTACTGTAGAATAAAGGATAGTTCACCCAAAATTTAAAATTGTCATTTACACACCCTCAAGTTGTTCCAAACCAGATATTTCAAAAAAACTGATTGGTAACCAAACAGTTGACGGTAACCATTGACTTGCATGGTATGGGAAAAAATATTTATATTTAAATATTAAATTAAAAAAATTAAATATGGCCGATGCGTTTTATTTTGACGGTGCGACAGACTTTTATTTTGACGGTGCTGAGAACGGCAGCGCCTTAGCACAGTGCTCACATTCTCCCTCTTGTTCGCTGTTGTTAACAGTTCTGTCTAATACGGATAGAAGTCTGTCTAATACTCAGATAGAACGGTTAAACAAAGCAATTAAAATGTATACAAAAAGTATTATAACGATTGCTTTTATATTATTAGTAATAGAAAGGCAAACATTATAATACTTTATTGTTTGCCGTCAGCATTCAGCAAATACGCATTTATATAATTTAAACAAATCTTTGAATGACTAATGAACATTTAATTTCACAGACCTTGCAAACTTAGTCGAATCCAGTTGTGAGATCTTGTGAAGTGTGCATTTGTATCCTGCATGATCGCGTGTTCTCTGCGTGACGGTCGGTCCGTGTGAATTAAATGCGGACAGGTGGAGAGTTCAGCTTCACTGGAGATGCGCGATCGACAAGCTTTAAACTCATGATTTTAAATTATGCTGCGCTTTATGCATTTGCCCACTGCCATATTCATGCCATTTTCACTGTGTGGTGTATGTAAAATGAGTGTTACCTTGGCTTTATTTGAAAAAATATGATTCCCAATGCACACAAACTTCCCAGAATAAATACTGAGTGCCCTGTTGGTTACAGTGCTTACTTCCTTTTTAATTATATTTTTATTAAATATTTATTTATTTGTGAAAAATACTTATTATTTATTTAACTTAAAAATACTTAAAAAAGGATAGTATTAATCAGTCAGTTTTTTTTACTTTCAGTTAACGGTTAATATGAGTATCCCTACTTCATACTGTGGAAAAGGTTATGTTGCCTAGAAATCCTGAACTAGACCATCAGCAGTTGAGTCAGAGTTGATTTAAATGGTTTTTTGGTTTAAATGGAAAAAAGTGCTTTGGTCTTCCTGCAGTGCTTGTATTGTATGTCTGGTGCGCTTGTTTTCTAGTCTCACTTACAGTAACACACCACTTGTTTAGATTTGGATATGACTCATGTTTGTCTCGTGGTATAACCCTGTTACAAGTGATTTGACTCAGCTGAATGGATGCCACATAAGCAGAACAGAAACGTGGCATTTGTCAGAGCTGTTTTTGCTTTTAACTGGAAAAGTGGATAGTAGGCCTGTGCGATATTGAAGAAAAATGCGATATGCGATACCTTGTTCAGTAATGCGATATTTGATATGCGATACGATATTGACATAAGAGTGTAAAATCAATTAAAATTATACTTTAAATTTTTTAAAAATTAAAATTATATAACCAATAACATATATTGGTTATATAATTTACATTTTTTCTTGGAAAAGAAAGCATCACTACAACTTCTGAAAATTGTCACAAATCAGAAAATTCAATTTTAACATCAATTTGAAAAAAAAATCGTATTTTATATCGGTGTAACTTTGCTTTACGTTTATTACTTAAAGTACACTTTAAGTACTTCTTCACATACTAAAGCAAAAACTATAGTCTTAAGAAAGTTCAAACATGATTAAAGGCAAGTGAACAGTCAGTAAAAAAAAGAATAAATACACAAATTACAAGCATAGATAAAATAAACAGTAGTATTCAGGTACAGAAATGTAGTAATTAAGTGTTAAATAACACTGCATAGTGTTCACTGTATGAATTAAATTTAGATTAATCTTTGTTAAAGCTGTGTTTTGTTGTTTGATTAACATTAGTGCAGCAGGTATTTATAGGCTGCTGTCCCTTTAAGACCGACTGCACGGATCCAGTATAATAATACACATCCGATTTCTTTCTCAGCTGTTTACAGTAATTTAAACCATAACTGACTGCGTTTACGAGAATGATTGTCGAGACGGGTATTTTGACATTTCTGTGTGTATGTGTCTGTTTAAAGACAAGGAGATGTGAAAGACGAATCAACTCGCTGTTCGCGGGGTTGGAAACGTATCTCTGTGTGTGCTTACGTGCGCTTTGCATGTGTGTGGCGGCAGTGAGCACAGAAAACTGAGGAGACGCTGTCCGAGATGCGACTTGTGCGCGCGCTTCAGGTGTGTGTCAGACAGCAAGACGAGACGGCAGAGTTGTTTTCTGCAACTTATTGCACTTAATAAAACTTTTTAACGTCAAGCAATTCTCTGCTATGTGCGTCGACCTAAAACTTTGACCTTTTGCAATGTTTTGATTGAAGTAGCCTATTATTAAAATTATTCAGATATTGCATGCCGCTGCGATATGCATATCGCGATATTTACATTTGCGATATTTCGATAATTTCAATATATCATTCAGCCCTAGTGGATAGTGTTTTTGACGTTGTTTTTTTATATTTACTATTATAATTATGTTCTTGGCAGACTCTTAACCACATTAACTGCAGTTGTCACATTACTGATAAATATCAGAATCTGTTGCTTAGATTACGGAGTTAGATGCGATACATGTCAAGATTCAGTATATTGTGTTCTATCGTGCATTTTCATTCCATGAGGTATTTGAGACAGCACGATATTGAAGAAAAATCTGGTGCAACTTGTTAAATTATGCATTATGATAACATTTATAATGTTCTTTTGGCACTAAATCGTCGACAGCAGCTGTGGATGCTTTGGGTTGACTCATTTTCTCAGACTAGTTTTCTATGATAACATCATGCCTGCTTGATGATCATCTGCATATGTCATCGGAGATGCATCTTTTTGTAACCTTTTGAAGTATTAAAGTCATTAAGTTATTGCAAACGGTTGTAATATGCATATCAAGATTTGTGATATTTAAATAAATTTACTACATCGTGCAGCCCTAATGAAGTGGCATCTAAAAATGTTCTTGAGGATCAGAATTTGTGCCAGGTGCCTACAATTCATGTTTATGTTTTTAATACACTGCCTTTAAAGGGATAGTTCACCCAAAAATGAAAATTACCCCATAATTTACTCACCCTCAAGCCATCCTAGGTGTATATGACTTTCTTCTTTCAAACAAATACAATCGGAATTATATTTAAAAATGTCCTGGCTCTTCCAAGCTTTCTAATGGCAGTGAATGGGTGATGTTCAATAATCCAATAGAAGTCCAATAAACTGCACCAATCCTTCCTGATAAAGTGCTCCACACGCCTCCGTGGGGAGGGGGGTTAATAAAGGCCTTCTGAAGCGAATCTGTGTTTTTGTAAGAAAAATATCCATATTTAGAACTTACAAACCGTAATCTCTAGCTTTGTGCGCTACGTGCATTCATGGTAGAATGGCATTCCAGCGGATGACGTAGGATGTAGGCGACTAGGCGTAGCATTGTAGCAAGTTCCACTGAGAAGTGACGAATGCGGAATTGAACAGGAGAGAGCAAAACAAAACACCAGTCACGAGTTAGGAAGTACAAAATGAGGATTTGTAAAGAAAAATGTCAGAGGATTTCGATATAAGCCAAGAGGAGACTGTTTTTCCAATGCTCCTATAAACAAAACTTGGTTCTCGCTAGACTAGCATGTTCTCACCGGATCTTACACTATGCCTACTTAATCCGGCTGGAACGCCACTCTCTTGTGTACTCGCGTACCAGTTAGCGGAAGCTAGAGATTACGGTTTATAAAGTTTTAAATATGGATATTTTTCTTACAAAAACACCTAGATTCGCTTCAGAAGGCCTTTATTAACCCCCCCGGAGCCATGTGGGGCACTTTTTCATGATGGATTGGCACAGGTTATTGGACTTCTATTGGACTATTCAGCATCACCCATTCACTGCCATTATAAAGCTGGGAAGAGCCAGGACATTTTTGAAATGTAACTCCGATTGTATTCGTCTGAAAGAAGAAAGTCATATACAACTAGGATGGCTTGAGGGTGAGTAAATCATGGGGTTTATTTTCATTTTTGGGTGAACTATCCGATTAAAGGCATATTTATCAAATGGTTAAATTGTAAAATCAAAGTATAACCTTGATTTGTGTCTATTTAGCTTGGGAAGGAAGTAGCGTATGGGATCTGCCACTAGACTCCATGCCTCAAGCGTCTTCCATTGAACAGATGCAGATGGAGAAAGCCAAAGCTTTGAAGGTAAGAAAGATTTGATATACAAGTGCCATTTTATGGCTTTACTTGACATAAACATTTAACTGAAATAAGATTTATAAACTTGTGCCAAGGCAACATTTATTTTCATTTAGTTTAACTTGATGTACTAAAATAACTAAAACAAAAATTAGTAAGAACTATAAAAAAACTCATAAAAATGACGAAAACACAAAATTACTAAAAATGTAACTTGCATTCAAATGAAAACTCAAATTCAAAATATTATTCAAAATATTTACAAAAATCGTAATAGTATTAATTAACACAGATGCAAATCTCGTTTTGTAAATGTGTTTTTTTTCCTTCTTTTTAAATGGAATTTCTCTTCTGCTCTAAAGCTTGAGATGGAGAAACGAGAGGTAGCGCTTCGGGCCAAAAGGAAAGAGGAGGAGAGGAAGCGGCTGGAAGAGGCACTGCATGCTAGACAAGAGGAGGAGCGGAAACGTTTGGAGGAAGAAGAGCTGGCACGGCGCAAACAGGTGAGGAGAGAAGAGTAAATGTGCAATGCACTTTGAGGCTCACATACAATGCTTTACGTTAGAAAAAAAATTGGTACCATATAGAGGAATGATAGTTTTGGCATAAGTTTGTCGTACAAGCACTCGCTGCACTTTTTGTTGCGGAAACTGTTCTTAATGTACTTGCATAGAGAGGTAATTGGCACATTCATGTGATATTCACACAGCTGAACTAGTCACATTACTAGTCAGAATTCTAAGTGGGTGGTTCTTTGATGCTCAGTGGCATTAATGTAGTATTTGTGTCTCTTTAGGAGGAGGCTCTCCAGAGGCAGCGGGACCAGGAGGAGGCGCAGCAGTGGAAGAAAGAGGAGGAGGAAAGGTTAGCTCAAGAGGAGGCACTCCGTCGGCTGGAGGAAAAGAGAAGAGAAGAGGAAGAGAGGAGACAAAGGGAAGAATTCCTCCGCAAGCATGTAAGACTGACCTGCGCATTAACATTTGCTATAAAATGGATTTAAAACAGTTTGAGCCACATTCAAAACCTTTGTAAAATAACAATTGTTGGGCAATTACCAAAGATTATTTAGGCAAAAAGTTTAAATTGGATATGAAAATATTTACAAGACATGTCAATGAGTAATTTCGTTTGTGCCTACTATTGTTACTATGTCAGTCTTAGTGGTTTTACAAGCAATTGAGGATGTTTAATAAGAGCTTTGTTTCAGAAATAAGAACACCCCTAAACCAATGTAAAATCACTAATGCATTGCCTATGGAATAGCATTTGTTATGGTTTAGTGCTCTTATTGATCTTTTTTTTGTTTAATATTTTCCAGCAGGAAGAGGAGCGGAGGAAACAGGAAGAACTGGAAGCTCAGAGGCGGCTTGAGGAAGAGGAGGCTGCGGCAGCTGCACTGGAGAGGCAACAGCAGGAGGAGCAGAAGAGGAACGAGCAGGAGGCGCAGAGACAGCAGGAGTTACAGAGGCAGCGGCAGCAACAGCAGGAGGAGCAGAAGAGGAACGAGCAGGAGGCGCAGAGACAGCAGGAGTTACAGAGGCAGCGGCAGCAACAGCAGGAGGCACTCCGTCGACTGCAGCAGCAGCAGCAACAACAGCAGCTCGCGCAGATGAAGGTGGCACATCCTGCAGATAATTAGAAATAACTATTACTATTGTTATTAAATTGTTTAATTTACAGCGTTTATTAAATTGTTTTTTTTTTTTTACAGTGCAATAGTATTATAGCAAATGTAATGATTGATTTTAATATAATTATTGATTAATTTTCTATAATTCTCATAAATATAATAGTTATTATTATTACTATTATACTGTATAGTTATGAATAGAGAGAACCGACTTTCCTTCTTTTTTGTGCTTAGTTGATCACAAGCCTGCTAATTTTACAAAAAATGGGATTTATGATGGTGACTTTGTTGGTGCATTACCTGAAAACATCTTTTTGTTTGTTGAATGACCCAGTTATTGTATTTTGGTTTTTCATGTGTATGTTCCCAGCTCCCTTCATCCTCTAAGTGGGGTCAGCAGTCGACCACAGCAAGCACCCTCTCACAGTCTCAAAATGCCCTGTCGCTTGCTGAAATCCAGAAACTGGAGGAGGAGAGAGAACGACAGACACTGGAAGAGGTATGCCAGGGATTCTTCTTCCCCAGCATTCACTTTCTCTTGTAAATTACAACAGGATCCCATGTGACCAAGCAGGAGCCAAAAACTATTTAATAGAGATATGAGAACACTTAGCAGATGACAAATCTCGTCCTTGGTGCGTTTTTTTGTTCTTCGTCCCTGCAGCAAAGACGACAGCTGCAGGAGTTCCAGAGGGCCCAGCAGCAGCAACCTCAGGCGAAGCTCTCAGGCTGGGGCAACGTGACCAAGCAGCCAGCGGCCACCAAGTCTCTGCTGGAAATCCAGAGAGAGGAAGCGCAGCAGATGAAACAACGGAAGGAGCAGCAGCAGCAACAACCGCAGCAACAACCACAGCAGCAGCACCAGCAGCAAAACTCAACCGTTACCCAGCAAAAAAGCACACAGAACCGAGTGGTGAGTTACACATCCTTTGAGCAGCCTATAGTTATAGTACCCTCAGAAGTGGGTGTCAGAAGTACATTCAGTGTTCCCACAGGTCCTTAGAAATTCTTAATGTCATTTTAAGGTCCTAAGTTTTAAATATCTTAAATGGCATAACAAAAGTCTAGGTGTTAAATTTCTGGGCCACCCTGTCATCGGAAGGAAAGACTGAAATCATTAAATTCAGTATAAAGATTTTACAAGTATTGGCACAATAATAATTTTATTGCCTTTCTTTAAACACATTATCGTAGTTTCAGCAAAATCCAATATGGACTGACCTCTAATTTGTATGTGCTGATATTTTAGTGCAATTTTAATGCATATGCATGTATTAAACTTGCACTTACCCTGTTTTGCAGCTGAACGTGTGCCGCAGTCTAATAATTTGTGCAGATCTTATAATGTTCTTAATCTTATGTTTGATTTTAAAACCTTGAAAATATCTGATCTGAGTGCATTAGTCGTAGTACAATAGATTGCATGACCTCTCTGTCTCTGTCTAGGCCCCCAATTCATCAGTGTGGGGTTCTGTTAATAATGTCGGCTATAACTGGATGATGGACAGCAGCAGTGTCTGGGGTGATGCTCAGAACTCTAATATTGGCTTCTGGGATGAAGCAGTAAAGGAGGCCACCCCACCTCAGGCCACACGAAAGAGCCACAATCAGAAAAACAAGGACAACGCTAACCTCAGGTGAACCATTACACATATTAGTGTCTGTATTGCTCTAAACAGTGCAATAAAACCTCTTGCAAAAAAAAAACAAAAAAACCTTTTTGTGCCGTTTCCATGCTGTATTTTGTAAAATAATCTGTCATGTGCAGTAATAGCAGCAGTGGTAAAGCCAGTAAAAAGGTGGAAGAGGAAGAGAAGCTACTGAAACTGTTCCAGGGAGCCAATAAGAACCAGGACGGCTTTATGCAGTGGTGTGAACAGACTCTACACACTCTCAACACAGCCAATAACCTCGATGGTGAGTTTCTGACACACACACACGTTTCTCACCCTCAACTATCATGCTTATTGGCATCTGTGTTTCATACAACGCACAAACTTCTTCCCACAAACCACTTCCCTCTCTGATGTTTCATTGCTTTTTTATCTTGATTATTTTAATGTGATGTCAATAGACTGTGGCTTCTAACGTTAAAAGGGTCTTGTTTCAGAAATCATCTAGTTGTAGTCTTTTGAATATTACTATGAAAAAAACAACATAGGTTTAGTGTTCAGAAATTTGGCGGTAACATGGTAATGAAGAAATAAATTGCACCCACAAATATTATATATCATACAAAGCCTCTTGAAAAAAGTGTTATGTAAAGGTTTCTGAAAGTCATCAGTCTTTCCCTCTTCACACAGTCCCCACCTTTGCATCATTCCTGAAGGAAGTGGACTCGCCGTACGAGGTACACGACTATGTGAGAGCCTACCTGGGTGACACTCCACAGGCCAAGGACTTTGCCAAGCAGTTCCTGGAGCGCCGTGCCAAACAGAACGCTAACCAGCAAAAACCTCAGCAGGGACAGCAGCAAAAACAGCAGGTGCGTTTGTGTGCCTGTGCACTAGTATGCATGTGCGTGTGTATTCATTTTCACTGAACTCCCTGTGTTTGTGTTTCAGGACTCTGTGTGGGGATTGAGCCAAGTGTCACAGTCAGTCCTGCACCAACAACAGCAGCAGCAGCGGTTTGAGACTGTCACCTCAGGCAAGAAGAAGAAAAAACAGAAGATGGTACGAGCCGACCCGAGCCTTCTAGGTGAGTGTTGGGAAAGTAATTCTTAAATTTTGTCATTTTAAAACTTGATATGATTTGTAGAGAAATTACTCAGTGTTTCAAATTCCTATGAAGTGAAGTCCCGGGAACCTTACAGAAAATTATTGAGCCACAGATAATGTAATCATGTTTACTGTCAAAACCGTTTGATTTGACTAAAATACTGCAAGTAGAGTTTAATACAAAACACAGACAAGTAAGATTTGGATTGACCTTTATTTTTGACTGGTAAATCCCTAAAATTCTCATTAAAATTCTTATTTTTAACAAACTTCATATAAAAGTTTAATTATCGCTCAGGGTTGCTATAATTAAAACTAAAGCAAAAACCATAGAAAAAAAATTGTTACTTGAAAGAAACTTTAATTGAAATAAAATACTACTAATACTATAACAGAATCTCAATGGTATTAAAATAACACTGTTATTGATGCAAGGTTTTTTTTTTTTTTTCACATGTTTACCATATTTTTTATTGGTGTTTTACATTAAAGAATCTAATGAGAATAACAGAAATAAAACACACTATACTAAGTTGTCCGGATGCATTACAATGTGAGAAAAAAAACCCTAGTTTTCATAATTGCCAGTCATTATTATCAATGTCAAATATATATTGAGATATATATTGTTTAAAAATAGTTTTTTGTTTGTTTTGTTTTTATTGGGACCAATAATTAATTATTAAAATTCTCATTACAAAAATATATAATGTCCACTGATATATATAATATCCACTATAGTTTTTAATTTATTACAATGTGAAAAAAATTGTCCTAAAGCCTGAGGCCAATGTAAAAATTTTACAAATGTAATGTGTGTGTGTGTGTGTATATATATATATATATATA
>NW_015662926.1:220785-228285 GCF_001515625.1 Sinocyclocheilus rhinocerous
TATATATATATATATATATATACTGTATATATATATATATTTTTTTTCTCTCCCTGTTATGGTTTTACATTTTTTCCATGTCTCTGCAGGTTTTTCTGTCAATGCCTCGTCTGAGAGACTCAACATGGGCGAGATTGAGTCAGTGGAAGACATTTGAGGCCTGCTGCCTTGCTTCTGCAGGAGAGAGAGAGGAGTCAACCGATTTCACCGTGTCGCTCCACTGCGAGGAGCGTCTGCTCATGATCATGCTCATCTCCCGACTGATGTTTCTTTAAGTGTGAATAAAAGGAGTGCAGAGGAAAAAAAATATGTATTATCCCCATTACAACTTCCTTTTTTAATTTATTCGTTCCTCCCCTCATTCTTTTAGTGTTTTCCATTTTCTTCCCTTCTCTCCTGTCCCGCTTTGCTGCCCCCTATGTTGACGGACGTCGATAACAACGTAGGACTCGAGGAAATGCAATCAACAGTGTCCTGTTTTAAGGACATGTTTGAAAGTTCCAGACAGTTATCTGTTTCTTTGTAAAATATTAGGCCGTTTAAAGAATAAACTTCCAATTCTGCATCTGTATTATAATATATGGAAATGATGAACCAGTGGAGTCATACTTTTTTTTTATTGCAGTAGATGAATAAATCAAACAGCCTCTTGTGTGGGCTGTTCTGCACGCTTTTGCCTGTAATGCACAAAGCAGGGTTGTGCAAATGTTTACGCACATTGCAGATTCCCACGGTTATGGAAAACCTGGAAGTTTCAGGGAGTTTTACAATTATGATTTGGAAATGCCTATAATATACGTATTTCTTGTTACGCTCGACTCTAAAGTATCTTTGTGTGCAGTCAATTAATTTTCAGTAGCTATGAATTACTAAAAAAATCATGAAATTCATAGATGCCCTGTCTGCAAGTTTAACCTGTTACTTGGGTTCAGTTTCTTGTTTATTTCCTAAAATCAACAGGTTGTCTTCAGTTTCTTTTTGACATGCATAATGGTTGAGTCTCAAGTCAAAATTAGACCTAATCCTTGAGCGTGTTCCTAATTACCACAGAAAATATTTTAGTGCATCAATATTTAAAAAGAAGTGTAGTCCTTTACACTAAATCGGTTACAATTGAAGTGCATTGAACCAGAATAAACATTTAAATGCAAATGTTTTTTTTTTTAAGTATAGCTACAAGACACTAAATTTTGTTATTAATATTATACCAGCGTCATATGCAAGTTTTATTTTGTTTTGTTTTTTTCAGTTTATCCAGTTTTTAATTTGCTCTCCTGACAACAGTTCATAGTTCATAGAGTTTGTAGTTTATAATTGGACCTAATCCCACCATTAAAAGCACACAATATGTATATTATGTATCATGATACTCGTGACTGTAAGGCTTCCAATTCACGGTTTTCTATGAAAAGTGCGTAAAGCAGGCAGATTCAATGACTGATTAATCCAGTGTTGTGTGCAGAAAATGGTCTCGTCAAGGCCAAAATTGGCCTATTCCATGCAGTTTGTTCCTGTCTGGTGTTTATAGAGGGGCTCAGCATCTAAAACTAATACTGATATGTACTGTATAATCAGTTGATGTCTCCATAACTTCAGAGTTTGGTGGCAGGGTGCAAAAATGTCATGAAGAATTTAAGAAAGAGCCCATCATCCATGACTGTACTTGCATTCATTCATTAATTTACACACGATGCTTCAGCCAACCTGATCTCAAGAAAACATAAACATTTTACAAGGTGGCGATTTTTGTATGAATTTGTCTAATGTTAATCATATGAAAAAGTGTGATTTTTAGAGAGAAAAAAAAAAGTGTGAAGGTTCACCCGTTAACTGGAGTGAAACCAGAAAACGTGAAAACATACAAATGTGATTGTATGAATTTGCTACCAATTTGCCGAAACATAAAAAGGGTTACAAATTATGAAATTGAGTTGGCCATAGGTGTTAATATATTGTGTTCTTTCTAGCTGGAACTATCCACTTTTTAATAATTGATTATAATGACTATAGTAATACCCGAAGTGTTATAATTGCATAACCAAAATACAGCTATTGAGGCTGGCACGTTTTGCATGGTTTTTGGGTCAAAATTCCATAATTACCCTTCGGTGTAATTATGAATCATGCCAGAATAATCAAACTGAATCATGACCATACTTTCATGATGCTTCACATAGCTTAATTGCATCAGTTGTAATAAAATTGAACTGTCATCTGCTTGACCCACCTCTATGATCTGAAATCCAACAGAAAAGCGGCCTGGGCCACTGATGGACGTGAAGGCATCGTGCTGCAGGAGTGGAAAGACTCACTTATCCGGGTGTGAAGAGGGTGGGCAGTTACCAGAAGAGTTAACAAAAGTCTGCACTGTCTATACAGAGTCCTCCCACCTAAACCCAGCTACCCCTGCCTCTCTCGCTCAGTCTCTCACTTGCTCTCTGTGTGCTTTCATTAACGTACCAGTCTAGGGGCAGGGAGCAGAAGTGTCCGGCCAGGAACCATGGGCGTCAGTAGCAGTTACAGCGGTTTATCTAGGCTCGTCTTCATTGGCGCTCTGGCCATCTGCATGGCTTTTGTGCAGTCAGGTAACATCACCTCCTTCCCATCTGCCCAGTGATGGACTTTTCATAGAGTTCTTAGGAAAGATTCAGTGGGTTCTGATTTATTGGCAGCTTTGGGTGAGAAATGGAGTTTTTGTCAGTGAGAAGGATTTTGTGGCTTGTATTGATGTGTGAGGTGTCGGATCAGTTTATTATTTTGTGGCCATGTTGAAGAATGTCCAAAAAAAACCTTGTCTGAAAATGCCAAATTGTGCACACGTGTCATTTTCGGCTTGTTGACCATCATGATTTTTTAAGGCCCCATTCAGTGCCATGAATAGCCGGAGCGTGAAAGTAGGACGCGCAAAGCTAAAAAGCAAAAACGTATTTAATGAACATTTGCAAAACAGCTTATGTTGTATGATTGTTGCTTTGGGCTTCAAAATCAAAATATGACACGTATTTGACAAAAAAAAATGTTTTTGTTAATCCATTCAATGTGAAAAAAACACTAGCCTCTTTTGTTGCTCAAGACATATTTGAAATGTTTCATTGAACTTATGCCAGAACCAAGTATCTTTATAGTGGCATAAGTGCAAGACAGAAGCGTGCTGACTTCATTGACTCAGACATTCTCTTTTTCACAACTAGGTGTTGAACCTGAATTTAGTCTTGGGTTCAGTGCGTACAAGGACAAAGAGATAGTTTGTTACACTCTAGGGAAAAACAAGACATGTATACAGATGCACGAAGAGCACAAAGTTCATTTTTACAGCTGCAAAAAGCGCAATTTTTAAAAATTTGAATTGCAAAGTTGCCATTTATGACCTTCATCTCTTAGTGCTGAATAAAATAGTTCCAAAAGATGTATTGAAATGCAGAAACCTGCTCAAAGTTGGATAAAATGACTCTTTAAGGCAATCTCAGACTTTCCAGCCAGAATACATGAGGTAATGCTGCTTTTTTTTAACACATTCAAGGTCCAAAGGATGTGGTGATGGCACAGTTGTTTGATATTTCTTATGTGAATGCATTGATATCATGGCATCATAAATGGTTCCAAAATCTGGATGATCATGATGTCACAGTCTGTTTTGACAAATTGCCAGAAATTCCATGCACTCTTAAAAATAAAGGTTCTGGCATCTTCTTCATTCCATAAAGAACCTTTAACATCCATGGATCCTTTCCATCCCACAAATGGTACTTTATAGCGATAAAAAGGTGCTTTATATTTTTAAATGTTCTTCACACTAAGAAAAAATGGTTATTTTAAGAACTGTTTACTTGCTGGAAAAACCTTTATTTTTTAGAGTGTATGTTGAAGAACTTTTATTATGAAGATATTAACAGACTAAAGATTTTCCTTTTACATGAAAATGCTTGACTGTGAATTTAGGTGTGAGGGGATTTTTAATGCATGATGCTTCTCTGTCTCCTTGTTGGTATTACTTTAATGTAATTTGCCATTTTTTTGCTTTATTTTACGTTTACTGGGTAAAAAAAAAACATTCATGAGGACAACAAATTCTGTAATGCAAAACAGCGTTGACTAGTCCTTGTCAAGTCCAGTCACATTTATTTATATAGCTTGTTATACAATATACAGATTCACAGTAGCCTAATAAACAGGAAAAAAAACTATATCAATGATGCAAACTTCAAATATGAGACAAATTCAAATTGTGATAAAGCAGCTTTAAAATGGTGTCATTATTAAGGACAAGTTAGTTCAGTGCTGGTTCAGTTGGTTCACATCAATTATGAAATGAGTTTAGCAGCTCTATAGTGTCGTTATTCAGCTCGAGTCAGTTCAATGTTGATTCAATTCAGTTCAGTGGGAAACAAAATTCAACAGTTGTGAAACAAATTCGATTCAGCTATAAAGCCGCTACAGAAGACGATCGTCATTATCCCGCTCAGTTCAGTTCGAGGTTTGTTCTCTGATAGTGTCAATGCAGTCAAATCGATAATGTTGCTGAATATTAAGTGTCATAAAATGAACCTAATGCGTTTCTGTTATTTGTCTGAGTGTGAAGATTCCTGGCGGGCGTGAGGTGAGATGAGGACGCAGGCACAGTGGCGGAGGATTGTGTCATTCGCATGCACCTGTCTGCATGTTGTCCTCTCACAGTTGTGTCTTAAAATACAAGAAACAAGACAACGTTCTTGGCCTTGTCCTCTCGCCAAATGTTTAAGCAGTACTTAATAAATATTTAAGCAGGCCATGAAGTGAGAAACACAAAAAAATGTTTGTTTTTTTTAAATCAACAGATTTCGCACGCTGACGCTGAGATGCCTGCTTTTCCACAGACTGGCTTCATAAACAAGCTTGTTTGACTTGCAGTGTACTGGCTGTGTTTAGGCCGTTGGTTCCTCTGCCTCAAGCCGTCCTCTCTGACCACACAAGTGCCCTTTTGTACCCTCAAGTGAAGGGCTCATTGATGTATCGCTGGCCTCGCGCCCCGGTGTGCCGTACCTACTGCCTGCTTCAAGTTAGGAAAGTGTGTGTCTTGCTGAGCAAACAGACCATTATCAAAAATACTCGTATGCTGGCCATCCTTGACTTGGTGACTCCAAATATTAACTTTTTATTTTAAGATTTGGGGTGGAATATGAGCATTTTAGTGTTTAGTTACATGGAAAGGTGGTATAAGTGGCCGCTGCTTGTAAATACTTGTATTTTCGAACATTTCAGTGAACAAATGAGTGCTCTGTTATGTTTGTCAGTTTAGTTTTAGTTCATTTTTGACCCATGCTGTTGGGTTGTTGGAGCAGGGTCAGGCTAGGTATCCCACTGTTTGTCCATGTTCACTCTGTCTGTCTTTGTCCCTTCATTTTGGGGTCAGAACCTTTGTCCATAAGGTGCCCTCTGGGAACTTTGGGAAAGCTGTAACATAGGAAATAAGCTTTGGGCTTGGTGAGTGTGGTGTAGGTGAGAAAAGTCGCATGGCTGTTCCATGCCTGCGGGAGATGTGGAATGTTAGTGAGAGATGCGAGGAGAAGAAGAGTGTAGTGGAAGCGAGTGCTAATCCTCCATAAAGACACTCATTGAGTCATATAGAATGTGATTAACATTTGCCACTCTCTAGACCTATGCATTCCCTGCAGACTTAATGTTACATTCCTAACATTAAAGTTGTTTTTGCGGCACCTTAGATTCAGCAAAACAACTTTATTATTTATATTTATTTATTTAAATTCTTAAGAACATTTTTTCCTATGACACCTGCTGGCTGTGAATGGATTTATTGATTGATTGATCTTTTGATTTTTTTTTTTTAATGTATTTATTTAGTATTCTAACTTGTAAATATTATTTAGTTATTTAAATATATCATATTAGTTTATTTTTATTTATTTATTTAGTATTCTTGTAGCTAGGGTTGCACGATAAATCGAAATGGAATCAAGATCGCGATTCGACAGAAGCTGCGATTGTCATGCGTATCTTTCAGTGAAGCACGGTTCTGTGATCAGCAGTAAATCTCCATCCAAAGGCCAGAGGGCGCTCTCGCGCTGAAACTCCAAATACGCCTCGCAGAAGAAACCCAGAAAATGCCTATGCTGCAGCTGAATAAACAGAAGATTCAACTGCGTTCATTGATTCAACGTGACTAATAAACACACGAATACGGCAATATACGGTTTATCTGAGTTCTTGGTATTATAATTTTCATTAAAATATGCCTTTATCACTGCTTAAATACTATGACATATGTTGCGTGCCTTATTCTGTGTAAGAAGCCACATCATCTCACAGAAGGATTTATTTCAAACACTCGACTGACGTTATGAAGTGAGTTTGGAGTAAAAATATGTTATTAAATGTGGTATTTTCACATGCTTTCAGATGGAGCAGCATTATCTTCACAGAGCCGTAGTTCACTGAGAAGCTATGCAAACAGCTGTCATTATCACGAACGATTTCTTCGATTTCATAATCGCACAATAAAATCGTCTGCGATTTTTTTGCGTAGCTTGTCAGTGAACTACGGCTATGTGTAGTAAATTCTGCTCCATCTGAAAGCACGTGATGATGATTTCCTGCTGATTACAGAACCAGCTTTACTATAAAAATGCGCATGACAATCGCATTCGATTAATCGTGCAGCCCTACTTGTAGCTATTATTTAGCTATTTAAATATATTATCCTAGGTCATTTTTATTTATTTATTTATTTACTTATTTAGGTTTCTTATTTGTAGCTATTATTTAGTTATTTATATATATCATCCCAGGTTATTATTTATGTATTTCTTTATTTAGTATTCTTTTTTGTAGCTTTTATTTACTTATTTACATATATCATCCCAAGTTATTTTTATTTATTTATTATTTTGACTTGCAGCTATTATTAAGTTATTTAAATATATATATTCCTTTCGTTTGTTTTATTTATTTACTATTCTTAGTTGTGGCTATTATTTAGTTAAATATATCATCCTAGGTTTTGTAAATGTATTTATTTAGTATTCTTACTTGTAGCTATTAGTTATTTCAATATATCATTCTAGGTACTTTTTATTTATTCTAGCTATTATTTAGTTATTTAAATATATCAACTTACTTTATATATATATATATGTGTGTGTGTGTGTGTGTGTGTGTGAGTGTGTGAGCGTGTTTTTGTGACAAATGAGGACATAAATTTGTATAATGACAAGGGTATGACATAGGTATTACAAGGAGAAGGTGACTTTTCAGGACATTACCCCATGTCCCCACTTTTCAAAACGCATATAAATCACACAGAATGGAGTGTATTGAAAATCTGAAATAGCACAAAGTTTCCTGTGAGGGGTAGGTTTAGGGGTAGGGTTGGTGAAGGGCAATAGAATATACGGTCTGTACAGTATAAAAACCATTACGCCTATGAGATGTCCCCACTTTTCACAAAAACAAACCTGTGTGTTTTATATGTATTTTTTTGTAAATATATTTTTATTTGCCTGTGGA
>NW_015662926.1:233285-237817 GCF_001515625.1 Sinocyclocheilus rhinocerous
TTGAATGAGGCATCTACCTATACACATCTATGACATATCATTAGTCTACCAAAACATATTCCTGTTGTTCCATAAGCGCCACCTGCTGTCAGAGAGTGAATTTGCGTTCTCATTCAGTCCGTCTGCCATTTCTGTTTCATTCAGATGTTTTGTGTACAGAGCCGATCCTCCCTATACGCAAAATACGTCTACGTCACGATGTGGGAAGATTTGCATAACGCCGCCCAAATATGCCTAGTTTATAATGGGTTTTAATATTTTTGTCTCATCGCTCTGGCCAGGACAAGGCACCACAATATGGTAGGGGCGTAACATTTTTGTCACACGCTTGAGGTATTCGGCCAATCACAACGCACTGGATAGCTGGCCAATCAAATATTCAGATGTGTCTGAATCATATACTGTAAGTACGTTTTTTATATTTAAAGAATTTGCCACTTTGGGGGAAGTCGTGGCCTAATGGTTAGAGAGTCTGACTCGTAACCGTTTTTTTAATTGGGACTACTTGCCAATGTTTAAGGAATTAAACATTAATATATTTTTTCATTTTATGTTCAAATTGTTAAATAAAATTGGTTGTATGGGTAAAGGCAGTGTGTTCCAATAGCTTTTAAAGACACTTTTTTGCCCAACTGTTAAGAATTAGGATAAAAGTTATTGTTTAAGTGTAGTGTAACTGAAATATTGTGCATAAAATATCTTTATTTCATAAAAATAAAGTATAGATGTCCACAGTGGTCTCAAAGTCCCAAGTCCTGCAGTTATATTTAAATTAGGGTTAGAGTTAGTGTTTTTGAGTATATCACTAAAATAGGTCCCTGTAGCTGTCTTGCTTCCTGTAAGCTATCATGGCATGTTCCCAAAATTGCCATTAGGGTGTTCTAAACACGGCAATTGGTATTCTATATAGAATTTATGACATGAACATGAATGTACTTGCTTTGTACATTATGTACAACATTTGTTTGGCCGTTGAGGATCACATCACCTGACAGCTGTTCCCCCCACTTTAAAAATGGCTGCTACGCCCCTGGCCTCAGGAAGAATTCCACTGTCTGAAGAGTTACACATGCTCCCAGTTGCCAAAGTTCACCTGTTGTTGGCCGGATTAAGTTTATGTAGGTGTTCTATAGATAGCCTTGGCTATTCTATTACTGTAGGCCACACGTTTTGTCTGTTTTATTATTTACCATGAACTAATTTCACACTAATTTCGTGAATGAAACAACTTCCTTGATATCAGTAACTTGATCTGTTTTTCTATGTGCAGCAACACGAATATCGTGTTACATTTACAGTGGGCTGGATGTAAATTGAATAATAACTCTAAATTTAATGAAAGCAAAGTAGGACTTCCTTGTCACTTCTTTAATTCCAACATCGGAAGGCAATTGGTCTAAATCCGTCCAGATGAGACGTGATCGGAAGGACTATTGCCTGACGCTGCTGTCAATCCGGTATGGGGCGGTCGATGTGAGCCTACCGGACCGCACGTCCGACACCGGAGGAGAAGTTGATCGGCGGAACCTTTTATCCTCTCCAGCTTGCGTTGGATTGCTCTTGCCTCGCCGGGGAATTAAAGGCAGTGCTCTGTTTGCAAAGACATCTGTGGAATAATGCCAGACACCAAAAAATTCATCGAGAACCTGTCTGGAGCAGGGAAGTGCATTGGCGTCCTGACAAGTGGTGGAGATGCTCAAGGTATATTTTTCCTTTAACAAACCGATCAGGATGTCAAGAGTGCTGTTTGCTCGAGCTCGCAGTGGCAGATTGATTTATTTACAGCTATTGATTTAATCATTATCTAAACAGGGCCAGTGCAACAGATGTTAAAAGAGAAAGGCGAGGCAGTTCCGGCCTTCTAAACTGACGCTCAAATGACTTTATCACCACTTTTATAGCGATTCCGAAATATGTTAATTGTTTAGTTTTGGAACACGTTTTAAAATTGAAGATTTAAACCACATCATTTTAATAGTTTATGGATAATTAAAATAATTAAAGTTGCATCGGAGTCTCGCACTCGATGAGCGTCATGACATGTGTGCGCTCGAGCGAGTTTTGCAACTGGAATTCAATATTTACAAGCATTTACAACATGTCATAGCCTACATTTTATTTTACTCTTACATCGGCATTGCCATCCAGTGAAGTAATGAATGAAAATAAATAAAATTCGTTCAGATCGGACTATCTGCTGCATTGTCTGTGTGTTTCCCTCACCTGGTTTTCTGTGCATTTTTGCGCTTATAATTGTGTCACGATGAATATATCAAGGTGAAGAATGTGTGCGCGTGCATACGTGATGGCAGGCAAGTATTAGAGCAAGACTGCCATGATGCCGTGATCACGTGGAAAAAAACCGCCGGCATCCCAAGCGTGAGTGACTGTGCGCGGGTTATAAAGCCGCGGGATAATCTTTTCCGTTCAATGCCTGAATGCGCTTTTCAAAAGCGCATCTCCTGTCGGTCGTTTATTCTTTTGCGAACTCAAGAGAGAACATAGCAGTGGCGTAATGCTCTGTGGTGCAATGTCTGACTTCCTACATCTCAGTTAACAGACAAGTGTAAAGTGTAGCCTATTTACTACCTGTTTGTTTACTCTTGAATGCTCCTGCACGTTTCCCAGAGCAGCCTATAGTTTTATGCACAATAAATAATTTAGTAGAAAGGGGATGAATTTGAAGTACTTCTGTATTACACAGCTACTACTAGAGTTTCCACTTTTGACCCTTTTGACCTTTTAGCTGGGTTCTGGCTCTGATGGCACTATGTTTCCTAGCAACGGTTTCCAGGCAGCAGTCCTCCCATCACTATGGGTTAGGCTAGACATAACCTCAGGGGAACAGCTTGATTCAACTTGTCAGGTCACAGCACTGTAGGGAACATGCCGAGTAGAGCCTCCTCTTTCATGTTTTAATTCCTCACATTATTTTGTATTCTCACTTTCTCTCTTATTTTGTATTTCTTCATGTAGGTATGAATGCTGCTGTGAGGGCAGTGGTCAGAATGGGAATCTATGTTGGAGCAAAAGTTTATTTCATCCATGAGGTGATTTTTCTCTTTCTTATTTCTCAGATCTACATTTTTAGAAACCCATAATAATAAAATAATAATACAATGTTTTTATAGGGATCTTTCACAACACTCAAGGGCACCCTAAAAGCACAATAAAATACCAAATACAGAAATTTTAATGTCATTCTCTGAAATGTATTCAGGACATTGACATCCGGCAAGCAGTATTGTTTCTGTGGATCTCAAACACCGTACATGAGAGCTTGTGACAGAGAAAAGGTGTCCATTCTGTGTAAAAAGGAAAAGGAATTTAGCTTTATTATGATGTTACAATGAGTGGTTCTTTCTCAGGGCTACCAGGGCATGGTGGATGGAGGTGACAACATCAAAGAGGCATCATGGGAAAGTGTTTCCAGTATGTTACAAGTGGTAAGCAAAAGTCACTTAAGCTTAAATAACACACAAAAATGAGCAACCGTAGGGAAGATACATTGCAGGGTTGTTGCATAGAGCTACATGATTCTGGATCATTATTTTTTTTACATGATTCTCAATAGAGGTCATGATTCTCCTATGGTTCTTAAAGGTAGGGTAAGCGATTTTTCAAAAACGCTTTAGAAAACTGATTCGGGCCGAGTAACAAAACAAACTTGTAGCCAATCAGCAGTAAGGGGCGTGTCTACTCATGATGTGGAGGAGAGAGCGTTCAGGGCACAGGACGGACATTAGCCGAGCCGAGCGACAGAAAGATAGAGATGGCGGATAAAAAACAAAACGGACACTGCTATGCCCCTATCAGCCATCGTGAGGTTTGCTAATCACCCCAGCACATGACTCCAATATTCTGGGTCGACTTCCTGCCAGTCTTGTCGTCATCTACTCAGAGGAGTGATTAAAGACTAATCCAATCAAGAGACAACAAAGCTTTCTTGGTATCAGAACTGGAAGGTTCGTTCACAACATATAGAAACCACGATGTCTTGTGACCACCAATGAATGGAACTATTATATCCAAACAGGAAAAGGACAGTAATTTAATCACGCCCTGCAAGCACGGGATATACAGCGTGACGCCACATGACTTTTTGAACATCTGCTTCCTGAAACCCTTACGTTCTTTTGTCACAGACAAAGAAACAGAACGTACACAGACAATTCATAAGACAATCAGTGAAAATCATTGAAAGTATCGGAGCAATATATTCACAAATAATATGTTTATGTCTGATGATGTGTGATGTGTTTCCTGTAATCGGTGCAAGTTTAACCAATGTGTATAAACACCTTTTAGTAATTAAAATTATTAATGTGTATGCAAACTATCCGATATTGAGATATCGACCGACTCGACAGCGCAGAGAGCACGTGTTTACTAGCGCCACCGACCTGACAGCGCGGCGATGATCAGTTACAACAGCGCAGCCTTCTTCTTCTTCTTCTTCTTCTTCTTCTTCATGTTTTATGGCGGGTGGCATCCAACGTTAAGGTGCATTACCGCCACCTACTCCACCTACT
>NW_015662926.1:238196-255424 GCF_001515625.1 Sinocyclocheilus rhinocerous
TGTTTTGGTGATTTCAAATGTCAACATTGGCTACCAGAAATCGCTTACCCCACCTTTAAGGAAAAACATTAGACAAACAAAATATTTTAATAGAGGTTCTGACAAAAAGCTAATTACTTCAGTCTAATTAAAATATTTATCAATTCAAACAAATTAATAAAAAAACTTTTGAATGAATGATTCAATGACTCACTCATAAAGACTTCATTTGTTATTGAATGAATCTCTGTTTTTGAACAAATCTTTTGAATCAATGATTTAAAGGGGTCATATGATGCGATTTCAATTGAAAAACCATTTTTAACAGTAGAACAGTAAAGAAGATTTTTAGCTGAAATGGTCTGTGGTAATTCATAAAATGCACGCTTTGGCTCTTGACGAGATATTGCGGTCTTTTGAAGCGAAACAATCACTCTGTGCAAGAAACGAAACTTTATTACTTTAAACGAAACGAAACAAAGAAACGAAACTTTCCAGCATTATTACCTGTAATCCTTAGCCTCAGTAAACAGAGAAATCTGTTTCTTTTCCGCAAACTAGTTCTTTTTCAATGAACTGGTTCAATTCACTAGTTTGTTTACGTAATCACACAAAGATGTAATGTACACACAATTATATTATTAAATCTCCCAATAATGATTTGAAATGGGGATGTTTTAAAGCATCAAATTACAAAAGATGATTTATTTAGATATTTTGATATATCAAAATGAAAGACATCAATTATTATAGCTGAACTATATTTTCTTAATGCCATTGTGTGTGTTCAGGGTGGCACCGTGATTGGCAGCGCCCGTTGTAAGGATTTTCGCACCCACGAGGGCCGTTTGCGTGCTGCTCTGAACCTGGTGCAGCGTGGCATCACTAACTTGTGTGTGATTGGTGGAGATGGCAGTTTGACCGGGGCTAATCTCTTCAGGGAGGAGTGGAGCGGACTGTTGGATGAGCTTGTCCAATCAGGTAGCAGAGTGGGAGGGGCTTATACACGGGATGAGGTCGAATTTGTGATTTGTACGTGTATTGCATAGCATAATATTTTGCCATTTATCTCCCAGGTGAAATCAGTGAAGAGGCTTCCCAAATTCATTCTGCATTGCATATCGTTGGGATGGTGGGCTCAATAGACAATGATTTCTGTGGGACAGATATGACCATTGGCACTGACTCAGCATTGCACAGGATCATAGAGGTGGTGGACGCCATAATGACCACGGCACAAAGGTACTGTACACTAAAAATGACAATATACAGAAAATTCTAGCTATTAGATATTAGAATCAGCATATTATGGGGAGCATAAGAGATATCTTTCAAAACATTAAAAAAAAAACATAATTATTCAAACTTTTGACTAGTAATGTAAATGCATTTTGAATATCAAAAACAATAGACATGGTTTTGAATGGTTAAAGCCTGTCATCAAAAAACATTCATAATGTTTGTCTTTTAGCCATCAGAGGACCTTTGTGCTGGAGGTCATGGGAAGACACTGCGGGTAAGACCCTCGACTAGAAACATGCATTATACTTAAAAATCAGCATTAAGCAGTGTGTGTATGTGTGTGTAGGTATCTAGCATTAGTCAGTGCTCTTGCATGTGGAGCTGACTGGGTGCTGATTCCAGAAATGCCTCCCAAAGATGGCTGGGAGGAACAGATGTGTTATAAACTATCAGAGGTAACTCACTCACACACATAAACATGCACACAAAAGTCTACAGCTGTGCTCAAATTAACTCAGATACAGAGGGTATTAACCTAAGTAATTAAATTATTCAGATAAGTGACAGTACTCCAGTTGTTTTTTTAAAACCAGTAACAAGCTAAAATTTACAGCATTTGCAGTGTAGCATGAACAAACATTACATCAGTGTTTTAATCTTTGTATTATATCGTGCATTGAGCCTTGCAACCGAGCGAGCTGAGGAAATAATTAGCATTTATTGGTTATAATTTGTATTTATTTTATTTGACAAATTATATAAAATTTTAAAAATAAATAAAACATTGTTAAAATTGAAATGTATATAGGAAATATAATAGGAAGTGGTTGTCATTAATTAATGTCTTCAGTTCATTTGGATGATTCATTTGAATGAACTGGTTCAAAAAATATGATTCACTGAATCCATTAGCTGTGTCTCATGTAGAAAGCTGCGCCCTCCGGAGGTCGCATTCGAAGGCTGCATACGTCATCGAGGCTGTCTCATTTCAGAAAAGCCAAGTAGGACACTCCGAATGCGACCTTCGAATGCAACCTTCTTTCACGGGAAATCGGAGGATGCATGAGGTGTACCCTTCGCTGCTAAAGTAGTGTGAGAGCGCAACGATGCTCTAAATGTGTTGGCATAGCAAAGTGATACTTCCTGTTTCCTTTTCCGCCTGTCCTATGCAGGCCGTCTCGTTTAATTCTAGGTTGAGGACACTTCGTATATGCATCCTACAGAGGATGCGACCTCCAGAGGATTCGACCTCCGAAGGGCGCAGCCTTCTAAATGAGACACAGCTACTGAATCATCATTCAGTTGTGTTCATGGAACTCTTTGTGCATTGTTTTACATTGTCTTTTTGTAGCAAAATAAGCAATTAAATTAACAAAATGAATTAAATAATAAGTTAGTGTTGTTTAGATTAATTAGTTTAGATTTTATTGAATTTTTAGTTTAATTAATAACTTAAGTTTGATGCTGTCACTTATTGATTTCTTTATTGTTTTTGTGGGAGAAAAATGCTTCTCTTTTCAACTGAATTATGTAATCTGGTATTTAGAAAATTTAATAGCTTACAGCTTCAATGTAGTAAGCTAGCTCAGTGGTTCCCAACCCCAACACTGCACATTTTGCATGTCTCCTTTCTCTGACACTCCAATTTCAGGTCTTGGAGTCTCTACTAATGAGCTGATGACCCGAATCAGGTGTGTTTGATTAAGGAGACATGCAAAACGTGCAGTGTTGGGGTGCCTCCAGGACCAGGTTTGGGAACCACTGAGCTAGATTATAGTGTAGTAGACCTTTTTTTTAAGAATAGCTTGACAGTACTACTTGAAATTAAAAGTAGCTTGTGGTTTGGCTAGCATCAGTTTGCCAGGCTTCCCAAGAACACAATCACACAACACACTAATGCATACATTCGAATGCACACGCACAGCTTGTTTCAGTCCTCCAGTGTTTGTCCTGCAGAGCCGTTTGCGAGGTTCTCGTCTTAATATAATCATAGTGGCCGAGGGAGCCACAGACAGACACGGAAACCCCATCAGCTCTAATGCAGTGAAGGAGGTGAGTATCTCCTCCCTGTTCTCACCAGTGTGTATGTGTGTACGGATGTGCGTGCGTGTGTGTGTGTGTGTGTGTGCACGCTTTTTTTCCCTTGTAGAATCGTGCTGATAAGAAACGGCTTAATATCATCATAGTAGCTGAAGGTGCAATAGACCAAAGCAACAAGCCCATAACCACAGAACTTATAAAGGATGTGAGTAATGCACAACTACAGCCCATACAGCACATTCATGCAAAATGAGCTCAGAAATGACTGTTTTTCTTCTCTTAGACACGTGTTTTGGATTTGATTTTTGGTAGACATTGTCTTTTTGTGTAAATGTGTGAGTTTTAATATTATACTTCCCTTCATTTACTGGACTGATTGTAACAGTTGTGATCAGCGTGTCATTTACTTTAAGTGAGTTCAAGTTTACTTTAACATGCATTTAAGTTACGCACAGTTTCTCTTACAGCAATCATGTCTGTGGTTATGTTTGCTGAGCTTGCCTTTAATAAACCCTTTAGAAATATTGCTTTGTTTATGCATCTGTGTTTTAATTCATGGTAGAATCCAGTTCAGTCCGACATTAATAATAAATCCATCTACACCACCGTTCAAAAGTTTGGGGTCTGAAAGATTTTTTAAAAAATTTTGAAGAAGAAGAAATTTACACTTTTATTCAGCAAGGATGCTTTAAAGGGTTAGTTCACCCAAAAATGGTGAACTAACCCATAGTGATTTCAGACGAATCCAGTCGGAGTTATATTAAAAATGGTCTTTGATCTTTCAGGCTCTATCATTGCAGTCAGCGGGTGTTGCATTGCTTCTGTCCAAAAGAAGTTAAATAAAAAGCGCCCATCCATAAAAAAAGTGTCTCACACGGCTCCGGGGGGTGAACAAAGTCCTCCTGTAGCGAATCGATGCGTTTTTGTAAGAAAAATATCCATATTCAAAACTTAATAATCACTTGAATCTACAATAGTCATATACACCTAGGATGCCTCGGGGGTGAGTAAAACACAGTCTAATTTTCATTTTTGGGTGAACTAACCCTTTAAAATTAAAAGTGACCGTAAAGACATTTGCATTGTTACAGAAAAATTCTGTTTCAAATAAATGCTGTTCTTTTAAACTTTCTATTCATCAAAGAATCCTGGAAATTTGTTTTAATGGTTTCCACAACAATATTAAGCAGCAAAAATTTGATATTAGATATAAGTTAAAAAGTGTTCAACAATGATAATAATAAGAATGTTTTATTGAGCAGCAAATCAGCATATGAGAATGATTTCTAAAGGATCATGTGATCATGTGCTGAAAATTCAGCTGTGCATCACATGAATAAATTACATTTGAACATATATTGTGACAGAAAACAGTTATTTTAAATTGCAATAATATTTCACAATATTAGTATTTTTAATCAAATAAACGCTGCCTTGGTGAGCATAAAAGATATTTAAAAAAATCTTACCAACCCTAAACTTTTGAACCGTGGTGTATGTCTGCCATTAAACTTTTAAATTCATGATCTTGTTTGAGAAACATCTGTATTAGATTTGAAGTGAAGATTGTGTGTTGACTCTCTACTTCAGCTGGTGGTGCGCTGTTTGGGGTTTGACACGCGGGTCACAATTCTGGGTCACGTCCAGAGAGGAGGAACACCCTCTGCCTTTGACCGGATTTTGGTATGGTTCTGACTGAATAAATCCCAACTGTGTTTGATTGAATTGGACAAAATCACTTTGACATGGTATATTCATGGTGTACCCTTTTCCTCCGTAGGCGAGTCGTATGGGAGTGGAAGCCGTCTTGGCCCTGTTAGAAGCTTCTCCTGGTACTCCAGCATGTGTGGTGTCTCTGTGTGGGAACCAGGCTGTCAGGGTTCCTCTGATGGAGTGCGTTCAGATGGTGAGAAAGTAACTCAACTAATGAAAGTCTTTTGGGTTTTGGTGAAGCTTATTAAATCTGGGAGCCTGGCCTAGTGGTTAGTTCACATAAGTTCCTGTTTTCTGTCATCTTTCCACATCTGTATCAGTAAAAGAGGTTAGAAGGCCAAAGATAAATAAATAAATAAGCAAAAAAAAAAAAAAAAACTTGATTGCATTTTTATTTCAGAGAATTGTCTATTTCAGAGCAACGTTTTCCCATACTCAAATATATGTACATATGTTAAAAGTCAATATATAAAATATATTGTGGTATGAAGTAAAAACATATTCGAAAGTGGAACAATTTCATATATCTAGCCCATACAAATATATATATGTTTTTTGGACATATATGTCATGCAGATGTATATCCATCCTAAAACCCGTCATCACATGTTTATATTAAGTAAATATAAAAGATAATGCATGTACAGTATATATACAATTATTACAAAAACACATATAAACGCATACATAGGTCACATATTGTTGTCATATATAGTTGCTACATATAATAATACAATATAAAAATCATCATATAGATATTGTTAACATATTTTCATATAAAGATTTTACTATGGGGTTTTTAGTTTTTGTATGTTACACACTTATGTCTTTATCTATCCAGAGAATATGCATATGTGAAAATTATATATCGCCTTATACGTTACATATATGGCAATTTCACTCTATATAGAGCAATATATGTCATATATTGCATTTCCATATGGGTTACTTCATTGTTGCATATAGACAATGTGATCCATGTTTTTTTTAAATAACAGGCAATCCTGAAACTGTAGTTATACCTGTCAGTTTAATTCAGTCAAAAGAGTGTTAGGTAGCATCACTCTGTTTTAGTGTTTTGGGATTTTCAGCCTGTTTGTTTGTTGTATTGCAGACGCAGGAGGTCCAGAAGGCCATGGATGAAAAGCGATTTGAAGAAGCTGTAAGGCTGCGTGGCAGGTAAACCACAAAAATCATCATTTTACAGAGCAGATGTCAATGTTCATCTTAGTTTTGGTGCTTTTAACCCAACAGAAAATGTCTGAATGACTTTTAGATCCTTTTTCATTTTTCTTTGGAAATTTTAGAAGTTTCGAAAACAACCTGAACACTTATAAACTCTTGTCTCATCGAAAAATTGATTCTGAACTTCCACATGTAAGTGATAATGACTTTCAACTTATTATTGTTTATAATATTGTGTATAACATATTTGCTCTGATTCAGCCTATTTCTGTGACACTGACAGCTCGATATCTTTATTTATTTTCTTTTGACGACGGAACACAGGAAGGCTGTTGTTGTGTATGTACATGGAATATAGGAATAGAATTGAATAGAATCGAATTGAATAGCGCAATGTTTTTCACCTGATTGAGGTTCCTGAAGTTCCTTTTCCGATTTATTTTCCTAATAAGCATTTGATTGATTTGTTCCAACTACAAAATATATTTTCCCCACCATGTTCAGTTGTTTTACTTCAATGAAAGGTTAGATTTTTGTGAATTTTCTGAATGAAGGATGTGAGTGTAGGGAGACTGAATCATCTTTGTACAAAGTCATGAAGTGATTTACTCACACACACACACACAAATGCAGCTTAATCCAGGATTTTGTTCTGTGGAGTCAGATTAGACTTCAAATCGTTCTGCTCTATAAACATTTGCACAACTACGTTGAGCTCATCTAACTCATTTTGAGAAGCAGGCCTGATTTCATGAATGACAGGATTCAGTCAGAGTTGTGTTTATGTTGTGTGATAATGCTCTCTTTTGTTCTCTAGAGCTCATTTAATGTGGCTGTGTTGAATGTTGGCGCTCCTGCAGCTGGCATGAATGCAGCCGTGCGTTCGGCCGTCAGGGTTGGGATCACCGAAGGCCACACTATGTTTGCTGTTAGTGATGGGTTTGAGGGCTTCTATAAGGGACAGGTAAATACAACACAAAGTAACAGACCCTTATGTTTAATTGGTGTTTTGTTAACTATGGGTGTTTGTATGTTGGTGATGTTATTTTTGGCATTTTCCAAATACTTTTTATGTAGCTATTTAATAGTTTTACTCTTCTCCCAGACAGACTTTCAACTTCAAAACAGGAAAATCCATTATAAAAATATTATAGAATTTTTTAAAGGGGTCATCGGATGCAAAATTCACTTTTCAAGTTGTGCTTTATTGTTGGATGTAATTATGAATATAGCAATCGTCATTTACTCCGGACATCTGAGCTGCTGAAGAGCAGAGGATTAACGTTACTTTTGCTTTGAAGTGAATGCGCCACTCCTGATCAGCCTAAATGCATCTATGTTCGCTCGAATCATTTGTGATCCAGCCTCATCTACAGAAGAAGTGAATATAAGGGTTTTTTATGAATCTTTGCAAATCACCTTTCCTAATAATGCGCTAATTAGCAAGTTTCACGATGAATGCGGCTAAAGTAAACAGTCTCTCTGAGAGCAGCTCGGAAGAGAGGGGCGGGGCCAGCAGAGCTCATTAACATTTAAAGCAACATGGACTATAATGGCTTGATAAAAACAGAGCTGATTTTGACAGGTTTAAAAAGGAGTTTTTTACACTAACATTGAGAAATTTTAACCAAAGTATGTTATAGACTTTTAATTAAGACCCTAAAGAATCATATCAACTTGTGCAAAAGGAGCATCCGATGACCCATTTAAGATAATCTAAACAAAGAGTGAAATAATTCTGAACTATTTCAAAAAGTATTGCGTGAGAATTAGTTATATACAGTTTTTTTTACACTTATTACATTGTCGTGGCAATAATTTTGCCACTAATAAAAGTTTTTTTAACATCAAGGAAAAATCAGCGTAAATCAACATAAATATCACTTGCCAACAGAACGTATTACCATTAATATTATAATCACTATCATTTATTGTGCAAAATTCCCAATCAAGTTGTAATTTAATTTTGTCAAATTATACAAAAAGTGTTAAAATATTATGTGTATTTTATGAAATTAGCCCTATCAAGAAGTCTGGCATTTTATTCTAAAATTGGTTAAAATGTTTAATGTTGTCAAATACAATACATGATTTAAGATGTGGTGGAAATGCCATTAAATTGACAAATAATTTTGCTAAGAATCTGGTGGCAGCCCCGGTCTGTGAAACACTACAAGTCTGCATATGGACGCGTGTATGTAAATCAGTCCCTTCCCAAATGAGATAAAGAGTCATGATTACAGTAAGCCCATTATTCCATCCCACAATCCCCTGCTGCATTGTGCACAGTGCCATAATTAACCTAGTGTAGCATTACAGATCCGTTCGATACTACTTTCAGAGGAAATGCTGCTAATGGCGATAATGCATGTTTGCCATTCAAATGCATGTTTGAGGCCTTTAATTGCTTATTTGGACAATTATATTTGATTGTATGTGTCTCCAGCAGTTTGACTAATTTCTTTGTTGCTTTGTGTAACAGATACAAAGATGAAGAGATACAGAAGTTAAAATTCAAGCAAATGTCCATCCCATATCTGCTTCTTCTTTGATTTTTTCCTGCTTTCTCTCTCAGATTAAAGAAATCAAGTGGGGTGATGTTGGGGGCTGGACAGGCCAGGGCGGGTCCCTGCTAGGAACAAAAAGGTATGATTATATTTCTAAAGACCTATTGCCAATAAAAAGACACTGATATGCCGGTATGCAATGAATAAGATGCTTTCTGGTATCCTAAAATCTCATTTTTAGAACTCTCCCAGCCAAGCACATTGATAAAATTGCAGAACAGATGAGGATTCACAACATCAACGCTTTACTGGTTATTGGAGGTTTTGAGGTATGTCATGTAAAATTTGCGGTATCTACGTACAAATGTGCTTTATAATAATACATTTTTGTACATGTTTGGCTGTATATAAAATCAGTAAAATAAGATTTTGATTCTCTGTTTCTACTAAAAAATAAGTAACATTTAACTTTAGTTTTTATCATTTATTATAAAATTTATTATGGGTTTTTTATTCCCAGACATACACTGGTTTGTACAAAAATAGCACTTTATTTAATCATTATGAGACACAACATCTCATTGTATTGAATTATTTGTTATTTTAACAAAGTATTTTACAGTATAACAAACAGATAAAAGTCTATGCAACATACACTACTAACGTTTGGGGTTAGTAAGATTATTTAAAAAAACAATTAATGCTTTTATTTGACAAAGGTACATTAAATTGATCAAAAGTGACAGTAAAGACATTAATAATGTTACAAAGATTTCAAAATAAATGTCATTCTTTTGAACGTTCTACTAACCAAATAAAAACATAAAACGTAAAGCAGCACAACTGTTTTCAACATTGATAATAATAAGAAATGTTTCTTGAGCACAAAATCAGCATATGAGAATGATTTCTGAAGGATCATGTGACACTGAAGACTGGAGTAATGATGCTGAAAATTCAGCTTCGGATCACAGGATTAAATTATATTTTAAAATATATTCAAGTAGAAAACATTTATTTTAAATTGTAAAAATATTTCACAATATTACTTTTTTTCTACTGTATTTATCAAATAAATGCAGCCTTGGTGAGCATAAAAGACTAAAACATAAAAAAAATCTTACAGACCCCAAACTTTTGAACTGTAGTGTAAAACATCTTAAAGTGCCAGAATGCAACACATACACCAAGTAAAAATTCTGGATTAATACTTACAGTACCTTCCTACCGTCATAATCAAAGTGGACATGGCTCTCTGCCCCTCCTCCTTCTTAATATTACCCATAATTCTGGCCAGTGACCCATAAGACCTTGCTCTGACCGCAGGCTTATTTGGGGCTGATGGAGCTGCAAGCAGCTCGTTCCAAGCACGCAGAGCTTTGTGTTCCCATGGTGATGGTCCCGGCCACTGTGTCCAACAATATCCCCGGCTCAGACCTGAGTATCGGGGCAGACACGGCCCTCAACGCCATCACGGACGTAAGACGGCCCACACTCGTGTCACTCGAGTTCGTCTGTTTCTCAAGAGCACTGTTCTGTCAGTGGGATATGATGAAAGGTCAGGGCTGATGATGGCCAACCTCCCTATCAGGAAACACATAGGTCAGACTAAAATACCTGAAGGTTAAACAACATTTTCTGGGTTGCAGCATAAGTCAACCTTAGGTAAATTTGGTTTTTAGATACATTGTGTGGTAGAGCGATCTTTAGTGGGATGAGGTAGATTTCCATTTGCTAGGGTGAGGTAGAGCTGCATTTTTTAGTTTAAGTAGAGCCGCATTTGGAGGGTGAGATAGATCTGTTTAACAGTTAAACTTTGTGCTTGGTAAGGTGATGCAGTATTAAGTATGTTTGCATGTACAGTTACAATACATATATAATACTTTATCTGACTAAGCATACACACTCTTAAAATTAAAGGTTCTTTATTGGCATCAAAAATCGATGCAACCTTTCCATTGCACTAAATGTTATTTATAATGGGAAAAAAAGTTCTTTAGATTATTCAAATGTTCTTGCAACTAAGAAAAAAAATGGTTCTTTTAAGAACTGTTTACTGAAAGTTTTTTTCTTTGGGGAACTGAACCCAAAATGGTTCTTCTGTGACATTACTGTGAAGACCCCCTTTTGAAAACTTTCGAAGCCATCCAACAAAGGTTATTTATAATGGGAAAAAAAGTTCTTTAGATTATTAAAATGTTCTTGCAACTAAGAAAAAAAATGGTTCTTTTAAGAACTGTTTACTGAAAGTTTTTTTTCTTTGGGGAACTGAACCCAAAATGGTTCTTCTGTGACATTACTGTGAAGACCCCCTTTTGAAAACTTTCGAAGCCATCCAACAAATGTGTTGTTAGGATGAAAAAAGGTTTAAACATTTCATTTTTAGGCTGGTCTACCTCAGTGGTCTAACAATACTTGTCAATGTCAAAATGATTGAGATGGGCATTCAAATCAAAGAAGGCAGCGCAATGCTACAGTTTTAAAAATGAAAGAGTGTAATATATAAGTAGCTAAACATTTGACAACTGCTCTATAAGAATAGTAATGTAAAAGAACAGAGTAATATCCAGTGATGCAAAATACTTTTCTTTCAGATTTCATTGTTTGTATTGAAAAAACAGGCTATCATTTACTTGATCCATTTAATTCATATCTGAATGTGACGAGACAAGAAACATAAACGAAGCCGATTGTGAATATGTGCATATTTTAAAATAACAATATTATTTGCAAATAGTTCAAATTGATTACAATAAAGTCTAATTGTTTTACTTTTCCTTTTATATTTTTTATTTCTTTTAAATAAAAAGATCATTACTTATTTGGTTTGATCCACCCCAATGTTCAAGACCTGGTTATGGCCAATATTTGAATGGTTAAATACTTTTTTGTGCATTTCTTCTGTCTTTCAGATCATGCACTCAACATTGAGGCCAACTATATTAACTCTATGTACATGACATTTTAAATAAATTACTTTTGTCCATCTGAAATTGTAACTTTTAAAGTGCATGTAAACATACTTTGTTCAGTAGGTTGGCTCACAGCTCTCTAGAGTTTTGTATTGTAGCATGAAGTAGAGCTGCATTAGGTAGGATGAGATATGTGTGTGTGATGGGGAGGTTGGTGGTCACTGCAGCCTGACTGATTCAGTGTGTCTGGAGACAAACGCATGTGGTCACACGGCACAACCTGTCGCTCAGTCTCACACCTGTCTCTATAACTGTGTGTTTGCACCTTTTGTGTGTGTTTATATTGCAGGCCTGGTTCAACACAAGGTGTTTATCATCACAGCATAGCACAATCATCCTGAGATCCAAATTGCAATTTGACATTCCATAGACATAAGTTGTTAATAACAAATCAAATGTAACTGCAACTAACTGCATGCTGTTTTGGGCCGGGCCTGATGTCTTGTGTGTTTCTGTCTGCATGTGTGTGTTTTGATGTGCTGTTTAGGGTCTGGTTGTGCTGCAGTTTAGTCTGGTTGTGCAGGTGTATTCAGTCGGTTGCACTTTTCGGTCGGTCGGTTTGGTCATTGTGAGGCGTTCTGCTATCTAAATATCTCGCCTCAGCCACTATTTAACCAATGCCATGCCCACGTCACGAGTTGGAGCTCCATCTGGTGGTCAACTATATGTTCGATCTAGTCATCTTGAGCAGACAGGGAACACTTTTACCCCTCAAAACAATCAGAAAGGACAGCGTATTCCGTCCTATTTAGTGTACACTGGTAAGAGAATAAGTGAGCAGTTGTCCTAATGCATGTGCACTGCTGCAGGCCTTTGAGAGTTTGCTGCAGCTGGTCGATGCCCGCAGCAGGTATGAGGAGTTCTGTGTGCCCATGTGCATGCTGCCTGCCACCATCAGTAATAATGTGTCCGGCACTGACCTCAGCATTGGCGCTGACACTTCCCTCAATGCCATAGTGGAGGTAAGACACACCACCCTCAGCCAGAATGACAGATGTTACGATGATGATCAGCACAGTGGAAATGGAAAGAGAGAATTTGTCAGACTGTATCTTTAAAGGTGCACTAAGTCATTTTTGGTTAAAGGAATAGTTCACACAAAAATAAAAATTAGCTGAAAATGTATTCACCTCACCTTCAGGCCATCCAAGATGTTGAAGATTTTGTCTCTTCATCTGAACAGATTTTGAGAAATTTTGCATTACATCACTTGCTCACCAGTAGATCCTCTGCAGTGAATGGGTGCCGCCAGAATGAGAGTCCAAACAGCTGATAAAAACACCACAATAATCCACAAGTAAGGACCATGCTTCTATACCTGTGTTATAAACTTGTGTAATATCCTGTATGTCTGAGCGTTTACGGTTGTGTCAGAACTGCACTGTCTTGTGCATGAGTGTGATAACAGATATGTTTCAGTCTTTAACTATTAAAATGTGTGTCAGACGTGTGATCGTATAAAGCAGTCGGCCAGTGGAACCAAGCGCCGCGTGTTCATCATTGAGACGATGGGCGGTTACTGTGGTTACCTGGCGACGGTGGGCGGGCTGGCGGCCGGAGCGGATGCAGCCTACATCTATGAAGAGCCGTTTGACATCCGAGAACTACAGGTGAGAGACACTGTACCTTACTATTATATATAGTTATATATATATACACTGAACAAAATTATAAACGCAACACTTTTGTTTTTGCCCCCATTTTTCATGAGCTGAACTCAAAGATCTAAGACTTTTTCTATGTACACAAAAGGCCTATTTCTCTCAAATATTGTTCACAAATCTGTCTAAATCTGTGTTAGTGAGCACTTCTCCTTTGCCGAGATAATCCATCCACCTCACAGGTGTGGCATATCAAGATGCTGATTAGACAGCATGATTATTGCACAGGTGTGTCTTAGGCTGGCCACAATAAAAGGCCACTCTAAAATGTGCAGTTTTATCACACAGCACAATGCCACAGATGTCGCAAGTTTTGAGGGAGCATGCAATTGGCATGCTGACTGCAGGAATGTCCACCAGAGCTGTTGCCCGTGAATTGAATGTTCATTTCTCTACCATAAGCCATCTCCAAAGGCGTTTCAGAGAATTTGGCAGTACCCTTAAAAACAGTGTACCCTTCTTCACGTCCTCTGTCTGCTCCGTCCCACACGCAGGCAGGAATATTTAGCAGTGTGTACTATTTAAGGAAAGAGAGAGAGAACATCAGAGTTTTTATGAGTGCTCTATTTTTCAGTCTAACGTTGAACATTTAACTGAGAAGATGAAGACCAGCATCCAGAGAGGTTTAGTGCTCAGGTATGATCTAGATATCCTACATAGAGCATTAATACACTGGATTCATTCATGTGTATCATGTAGTTCTGTATGTGTAGAAGCAGTGAGGTGTGATTGTATGCGTGTGTGTGTGTGTGTGTTACAGGAATGAGAACTGCAGTGAGAACTACACCACTGACTTCATCTACCAGCTGTACAATGAAGAGGGCAAAGGAGTCTTTGACTGCAGGAAGAACGTCCTGGGACACATGCAGCAGGTACACACACACACACACACATGCAGTTGAGAACATGATCAGAATGTTGTTCATCTGCCGTGTTGTGATGTTTTGTAGGGTGGTGCTCCCTCCCCGTTTGACAGGAACTTTGGCACAAAGATCGCAGCTAAAGCCATGCAGTGGATCTCCAAGAAGCTCAAAGAGTTTTACAGAGAAGGTAAAGAGAAATCACTGCTAGAAAGATGCTGTCTGGGATTGTGTGAAGTCAGAACTGATCTTAGGTACAAGTGCAACAGAAAACATACATATTCAACACTGCTGCAGGAAATTACATGCTGATAAATATTAAATATCAAATATATTACAAATATTTTATTTTATAATATTTTATTAATAATTGATTTTACTGTATTTTTTTGCTAGATATATAATATGTATAGTATAATGTTAAATACATTAATATTAATAAAATATTTGTATTTTTGTAATTATTTTTTTTTATAACAAATATATACATAATATTAAGAAAATCTGTTAATATAAGAAATGTTTGGTCTTTACTGTCACATAGTGTTATTTTATTTTGCTCTTTGTATTTTGCTTTCCTCGGTTGGCTCAGATGAAGGTAAGTTATTTGTAACTCAAAATTATATTGTTTCAGTTCACTTAAAGCGCAATGTTATTATGCTTATACCTTTGGCTTTTTTGCACTGCTTGTAGACTGTTCAAGCCCATATTTTGTGTATTTTGCAGGACGTGTGTTTGCAAACACAGAGGATTCTGCGTGTTTGTTGGGGATGCGGCGAAGGGCTCTGGTCTTTCAGCCCGTCATACAGCTGAAGGATGAGACGGATTTTGTGTAAGAACACACACGCATGCTAACAAACATGCTTCACAAAGCTGATTCTATTATCATAATAATGATATAATATTTGTTTCCAAGGCTACTCTTAAAGGATTCTATTTTGTAACATTTTACTTTTTCCTCTGAAGTCAGCCATGAATATTAGTATTGTAATTTTACAGTTGTACTATACAATAAAACTGTTATTTTTCTTAAATGCTAATAAATTATTTCTTTTTTATAGTGAAATATAGCAATTGTAATATTTCTTAATTTAATATTTTTTTATGTATTATTATTATTATTATTATTATAGTCATATTGATGCACAAATCACTAAATTAGCCAAACTGTGCAGCCCTACAAACAAGCACAGCAAATTTGGAGCATTAAAAAAATGCATTTTTAAATCACCATTAAATGGAAAAAAATCATTTAAATAAAAAAATAATAAAAGTGTAATGTTACATGTATCCGTCGATGTGTAAAGTTAAAAAAAGTTTCTTGCACCAAAAGTAGTCATAATTTAGTCTTACATTATCTCTCTGATTTTTCGAATGACAAATTCTGTTGGATAATTTACCTGTAGGATTTCTATATGTAAATAATCTGTTAGGATTTGACTGGTGTAGTTTGTCAGGACAGACCAAGTTCCTAAACACTGAAAAGCCATGAACATGTAAAAACAGTGATATGTTAGTGCTTAATTTTAATAAATGGTCTGGGTGGACCTGAGAGGGAGTTTAGAGTTGTGTCTATGTCTTCATAATACATTCATTCTTTTTAACTCAAAAGAGCAAGGGAAATTTTTATAAAAATACATTATATAAATTCCCTTTTAAAAAAACACATTTTAAAATGACAAAGTCTCAACCTTTGACCTGATATTGATCATTTTTATTTGCAGTCACAGGATCCCGAAGGAACAGTGGTGGCTCCGTCTGCGTCCACTCATGAAGATTCTGGCCAAGTACAAAACCAGCTACGATGTGTCCGATTCGGGCCAGCTTGAACACATCGTCCGTCTGAGAGCTAAAGACATCTCTGCCATTTAAAAGAAGCAGTCAAGTGTAAAACCAAGTTGTCTTGCAAGTAAAAATGTATTTATTGAAGGTGAAGACCTGTGATTCCATAGTCTTGACCTGAACACATAATCATATACAGTATATTTAAAACAGATCACATTAAACTGTAACCATATACCTACAGCCACAAAGATCCTTCAATATAGTAGCTCAGTGTGTTGTGATTGACAATCCGTACGCTCACGCAATTAGCCAATTATCCCTTTTAAATGGGGCCAAGTGGTATATTTTATGAATATGCAAGATTTCCTTATATTTATTCTAATAGTTTATTTTCATTGAATATGGAGCTATCTGTATGAATGCTCCACTGGCTTATAGTGACGTAATTTCACAACTGCACCTTCTTTTAGTTGGAGTCTGAAGGAGTCGTCGTCCAAGCTGCTGTTCTGTGTTGTTTGTGCAGGCACTTTGTACCAAAGCAGACGTTGTGTGTGTGTGTATTCGCTACTAATGCATAAACTCCCTATAGAATGTAATCGGTGTGGTTTGTCATTTATTTTATTAGAGCACAGCTGTTCAGACAAGTAATTAATAATTGAATAATGATTTAGAGTATTTGGATGAAAAAAAAAAAATCAAGGGATTTCAAATGATTTCAGTTTTTTTTTATAGAAAAAAATCATTCTAATTAAACATGGTCACATTTATTGTAATTCTATACATATCATAAATAATTTCTAATTTATAAATCTCTGCAGAATCATGAGCGGTTTTTGACCCTATTAGAAAAAATGAGAGTCCATGATCAACAATGTGCCGTGTAAACAAAAGTAGTTTTAGTGAACTAATGAGTGATAGTTTAATTTGGGTTGTTTCAGCACTTCTGTTCCTCATGATGACTCCTGGAAGGAAGAAAACACGTTCTTCTAATGGAACATGACTGGTTTGTGCGTGATCCAGGCGCGTGTGTGTGTCTTTCACAATCCTAATAATAAGAAGAGAGGGGAAAAAATGTCTATTTGACCACCCAGGATGGGTCTTTTCTGATGCTTTCATTTTCCGGGCCTAAAATAGCCACTCCACATGTCTGCTGACCGAAATCGCGATTTGTTTAGCATCTCAACCGATTTGAATCGTCATGTATTTTAATCGATTTTCAACTGGCTCGCGGTTAATTGTTACATCCCTAATATATATATATATATATATATATATATATATATA
>NW_015662926.1:255531-278362 GCF_001515625.1 Sinocyclocheilus rhinocerous
TATATATATATATTCGATTTTTTTCCTCAAATTAAATAGCCCTAAGTGAGCAAACATCATTTTCCAACAGTGTGTTGTACCTGGCGTAATCGGCGTGTGAGAATGGGACCGTCCGCACACACTCACTGACAAAGTTCACATTAAACGGAAGCTGGAAATACGTCTTCATCTGACAGGGTTTAAAATGAGGCTCCTGGCAGGATGAAGAGGGAGATCGGTGGGAACGCTACAGATCAATCAAACCTGAATGTTGCTGTAATGTTGTACAAACTCACTTACTGAGATAAGTTTACGACTCGCAGATGATGCAGCTTGAGGATCTAACGCTCTCTATGAGGGGAAAAACAAACAAAACAGCTTAATTCACTGTGAACTATTGTGTCTTCTAAAAAAAAAAAAGTGTGGTGTCTCACCTCCACGACGGTTGGTCTGACAGGTTTGCGCTCCTTCCTATTGGCTGCTATATTACCCATAAACCTCTCCACCTCTCCAGCTGCATCTGACATTTTCTGCGGCGTGGCGTTCACTGCACACCTAAAACCATCACATCATAATCACATTCGTAAACCTGTATACTGTATACATAAATGTACAGTTAAAAATAGATTTTCATTAATTCAGGTTAAACAGCTTTCCGTTTTTACTGTTCAGTTTTCTACATTCTCTGTTCAGTTTCTATATTGTCTAAATTTCTACACTAAAACTTTTATGATGACAATACCCCATCAGTTTTTTTGTTTGTTTTTACAAATCACATCCTGTAAATAACTACAGTAATTCACCAGAAGAAATGACTTATGTGCTTATTATTAGTAATAAGTTAAATGAAGTAATAATTGTTACAAAATGTGTCTTTTGTCATATCGCTTCTGGCACTGCTTTAAAAAAGTAATCGGCGTGAGACCATGTGTAAGTGATTTTATGATAATAACCCAAAACAAATGATAAAAATCACTGTAAAACACAGCCTCAAGTAGCTTATTTCAATAGTTTATCTCATTTACTGGGGTTTTCATTTCATTTACCATTTTATGCCATAACAGTAGGGTTATTATGGTAACTTTTCGTTACTTGAAATAAAATAAACATTAACTGAAATAAAATTAAATAAAATTTAGTTGATAGTTTTAGTTTAACTTTAACTAAAATATAAATAAAATAAAAAAATGTATAGTCATACTAAACTATATAGACATATACAAAGTACTAAAAATTACAAAAACACAACAAAACAACGAAAACCTTAACCAAAATTAAAATGCAAACAAAAAATATAAAAATAAAATAGATTAAAAATATGAATAAAAACTATGATACTAAAACAGCCCTGATCAGCATCACAGGCTATATTCATGGAGTAATAACATTTGAAATAGTCTTAATTATTTAACAATACACATATATAGTTTGGTATTTTATAAAAATTCTAATATTTTCCCAGTATAAACATTTCCATTATGTCCATTAATGTAATCTACTTGTATATAAATATACAAATACACATGGGTAAGTCTTGTGTGACCAATTCTACATCTAGTTTATACAGTTTAGTTATTTCTTTTTTCAAAATGATTAGCTTTATCATTTGTTTGTTTACTGTGATTGTTGTTTACCTCATGTTCTCAGGATTCAGCAGGTGTCTCTTTATCCGGGGAAGTTTCCTCAAAACTGAAGTCAGATCAGTCATCTCGGCTATTCTTTTCATAAACTTCACCTGAAATTAAAACATGATAAATTTACAACAATTTACTGTACAAAGCTGATGAAGACTGGAGCTCAACATGAGGATCACTCACCTGGTCCATCCCGCCGAAGGTCTCCTGCAGGTCTGCTGTGGGCGCAAGGGTTCGAGCCGCACGTGTCATTGCGTACATGTGACCGGAGTACGAGATGCCATTGGACAGCTCCTGAGCTGACATCATGACCAGCACACGCAGACGCTGCTCGTCATCAAAATGAGGGCTGAAGATGTAAATGGAAGATTCGGCATCAGTCTAAAATCATTACACTTGCACAGAGATTTAAAGATTTATTTTTCTGTCTCTTTAAAAAAGACTAACCTGTTGAATATGTCACTCCACAGCTGAAACATGTCAGGTAGATTCCTGTCCAGACAGGAAGACGACAGGATAATACCCTGAAAAACAAGAATAAAGACAAAAGCATAGATTGCACACTCACTCTAATGCAAGCACAAGCTCAATCACAATTCACAGTATCAAACCTACAACCTTCTGGTTACCAGTTCTGAGCTTTTAGTTACTATATCAAATCACCCCCACTTTAAAAGTGCATATGCATCATATTTATGTAAAATCACATGATAGACGATGACGAAATAGCGATACCTGTTCATACAGATCAAGATCATCAGTGTCTGGTATGATCTGCGGCGATACAGACATGCCTCCAGTCTTCAGCTCAATACGCTGGGCCTGCTGACGATAATCCAGCTCTCCACAACCCAACCTGAGATTACACGATCATTACGATTCTATGGGGTCAGTATGTTTTTTGTTTTTTTTAAAGAAATTAATACTTTTATGTAATAAGGATGCATTAAACTGTACCCTAAGTAAATCAAAAGTAACAGTAAAGACATTTATAATGTTACAAAATTTTTTAAGAACTGCTGTTTTTTTTTTTTACTTTTGAACTATTTATCAAAGAATCCCGAAAAAATGTAGCCACAAAATTTTTTAATAACTGCTGTTTTTTTTTTTTTACTTTTGAACTATTTATCAAAGAATCCCGAAAAAATGTAGCATGGTTTCCATTAAATTATTAAGCAGCACAACTGTTTTCAACACTGATAATAATAAGAAATGTTATTTGAGCAGCAAATCAGCATATTAGAATGATTTCTGAAGGATCATGTGACATTAAAGACTGGAGTAATGATGCTGAAAATTCAGCTTTGCCATCACAGGAATAAATGACCATTTAAAATATATTACAATAGAAAACAGTTCCTTTAAACTGTAATAATATTTTACAACATTTCTGTACAGACTTTTTGATTTAAAAAAAAGAATGCAGCCTTGCTGAGGATAAGAGACAAAAACATTTTACAAAATCTTACAGACCCCAAACTTTTTGAATGGTAATATATATATATATATATAAAAAACTCCCTATATTCCCTAACTGCTCGCAAAGATCTGATTAGACCAATATAGTAAGCGCTTCAATTCACACATTCAGGCACATTCACGCACACACACACACACACAAACACACAGTATGTATAGAATATGTATATATTATAGAATATACATATATTTCTATATGTATTGAAACCTTTGAAAAACTAAAATTCAATTAAACAGGCATTTCACACTTTTGGCATTATATTTTATATCATTACTTAGTAACTATTTTAATTATTATTAATGTTATTTACTAGATTTGTGAACTAGATTTAGAAATTTGGCTGTATAATAAACAGATTTATAATATGAAGCCTCATAACAGCAATTACGGCATAATAAATATCTGCATTTGCCAATATTATACCAAATATGCATAATACACACATCCATATATTAAATATATAACTGCATCTGTCCGTAAGTGTAACTACTGGGTGTCACATTTAACGTCACATTTCAAAAACTGCAGTGTTTATGCAGTATATTTTCACACAGACTGGTCTGATTGAGTGTTGTATATAATGGATATTATAAACTCCATGTTACAGTATGTAGCAGTGAAAGGTTTTCATACTTCGTGATGACGCTGCAGAACAGAGGAACATAGATCTTCAGGTCTTCAGGGAGGGAGTTGAGGTTGCACATGGCTCTGAAATACACCATGCCATTGGTGGGCTGCTCACAGCACTGTACAGGTACACTGCCTAGAAAGAGACAGTAAATGTAGTAAACTCAGTGAATTGTTTTTTGCATCTATAATTTTAACTTTGAATGTGCTTGTTATATGTATGCATGTGCATTTCACCTGCAGTTCCCAGCTGTACAGGTGTGTAGGGAATGATCGGCTCGATGTCAGACACCTTTAATGCAGGTAGACAGGAAGCGTCTTGAGTCGTGCTCTGAACGGCCAACAGCTGCAAACCTGAAGCAACAACAACAACATGAAAGCATCTACAACAGAACAAGACTAATTATTCTTGTCTTTCCTGGTCTCATGATCATACCTTTCTCATAGATGTCTTTGTGGTCTGCATCGCTGAGGTTCTGTATCTTCTGCTGTAGTTTCTGTTCCTCAGCTTCAGCCTGTTTCTCCAAGAATCTCTCATCAGGACTCATGGTAAGAGTCAGTCGATGGGTGTTATCCTGAAACAAGCACAGACAAACGTTGCTTACTTCAGCAAACGTGTATTAAAAATTGGACATCCTGTTAAAAATGCTGTTTTTCTAAAACACTCTAATTATGACCACAGTCATTTTTAATTTAGTTGTGTTTTTAGTTTTATTATTCTATTTATAGTTTTTAATTTTTTTTGTACATTTTTTCACTGTTTTCTAGTTTTAGGTTTTCATTACCTTAAAGTAGTGCTGGACTTTGTCCTGAAGGTAGCGAGGGTTCTCCTTCAAACACTGCCGGAATCTGGACACATTCTCGCTGATCTTCAGCAGCTAGCTCGGATCACCATCATGATTCCAACAGGATGCAATATACTGAAAGACAGGCAAGCAGAGTTAATGGTATTATTATTATTTTGCAAGTTATATTAGATACCCTCAAATATCTAACAAAATCTCAGAAAACCAACTTATTCACTTGTACAAAAAAAAAATGTTTTCTGAATTTTTTTAAAATTCAGCTTTATTTCAATTACCAAAAACATTTTTAATAGTTTTAGTTAATAACAACAACAACACTGTTAAGAACATTAGCTATCATATAGCCATGGCTTAGTAGTTTGTGCAAAATAAAATAAAAATACACGTACACGTTTTTGTGTATGCGTCAGGGTTATTATAGTTAACTCCTGTTCAGCACTGAACTGGCGAGCAATTCCAGCTGCAGTGTTGAACCGACTTCCCATTGAGAGACAACCTGCTGTCGAAGGGTTTCAGTCAACCTTAGAGCGGCCCACTATCTAGCAATCTCAGTGAAAATTCGAGGAATGCAACCAGTTAAATAGGGTTTGTCATATAATAAAGGAAATTAGCACCAGGTGCCAGATTAATACCAGTAACTTGTATGCATCTGTAAGTGTTCTCTAATTTTGTTCAGAGTTCTTTTTTAAAGATCTCATTTAAGAGTGTTATACTGTGCTTCAGAATACAATTAATTTTTGAATTTAAAAATATATAATATACATACATATATATATATATATACATACATACTATATATATATATATATATATATATATATAAATACATACATACATATATAAACTTCTATTTTAGCTAGTTTCTAAGGCAACATTACTTGGATTCATTTAGTTTAACTCGATGAACTAAAATTGAACATTTTTTTTTACTAAAATTTTTAAAAAAAATCTATAAAACTACTTAGTAAAAATAAAACGAAAAATGACACAATAAAATTACTAAAACTTTAAAATCTAATTGAAAACAAAATATAAAAACTAATTTAAACTATTAATAAAAACTCTCAATGATAGAAAAATCACACTGGTATGTGTGAGAGAGAGAGTTTACTCACTGAAGCGAGAGCTAGACCAAAGCTGGTGGACTGATGTTTCATTTGAATCTCGATCTTATGCAGCAGAGCTTCAATCTGCTCCTCTTCAAAACCAGTTCTGAAACAGCAATTCATTTACATTTATTAATTTAGCAGGTGTTTTATTAAACTGATCGTAATGAGAAATTCAGATCCTCACAGTCAATCCAGACATCTATACACTGAAAAAGCTTGATTTAAAGCAACAAAAAGCCTGTCAACACTCACGCAATGATGTCATCGATGCTTTGAGCAATGATGTGTTTGACCGTCTCAGTGTCGGCCTCCGCCATGCCCTGAAGCCCGATGGTGAAAGACGCTAGTCTAGCGCTGCCGTCAAACCTGCCTCAATCACACATTTAGAAAACTCCACTCTCAATAACCTGAGAGATGACCTGATTTTATAGTCAAACAACGTACCCCACTGAAGAGGAGAAGTCAGAACCGATTTCGGGCTCAATCAGGGCTTTGTAGAAGGGCGAGTTTGGACCAGAGATCATCAGAGAGGAGAGGAGGCTCAGAGTGAACGCCTCAAATGTGTCTGTGATGCTGAAACACGTAGACAAGCGGTTAGACAATTAAACCACAAATTGAAAAAAAATGACCCAAATATCGCATGAATATTTGTCCACTCACTCTCCCAGCAGATAGCTCATGCAGAGCGTGTTTTGTTTCATGGGATCAGGAGCAAGTGCGTCAGGCCTACAAGTCACATGATCCACTCTCTGAACAAAAGCAAAACATGACAAACCTCACAAAGCAGATTTTACAGTGTGTTTGTGGACTGATTGCGTTGCATTCTCTGCAGTGATGGGCGCTTTCGAAACACTGCTTCACGAAGCTCTGAAACATTTACGAATCTTTTGTTTTGAATCACACATTCAGAGCTCGTTTCAAACTTGCCGCGTCCCGTAATTCCAGCAAACGAGGCTTCGTTACGTCAAACTGTTTCGAACCTTGGTCAGATCAGATCAGAGGTTCAGAGCTCATTTCAAACTTGTTAAGTCACGTGATTTCAGCTAACAAGGATTTGTTAAGTCGTACTGTTTTGAACCTTGGTTTTGAAACGATTACAAATCTTTTGTTTTATATCAGTGGTTGGGAGCTTGTTTTAAATTCGCTAAGCTAAACTTAAAGCGTGATTTCATTAAATGAGGCTTCACTACGTCATACGTGTCTTCGAAACATTTCAAAATTCGGAGGGTTTGTCGATAGACGGCATAGATTTGGTGAACTTGTGAACAAGCATTTTAACTGATCTCTGTCACTTTTATAATGTAGGTTAATTTTTATTGATTTAATGAATTTTAATACTTATGTGTGCAAGGCATAATACAAAAAGGAGAATATTTAATTCCTTCTAATTGACCTAGTTTGCTACTTTGCCTGCCTAATAATACACAAAACAAGCAGTATAAAATAATAAAAAAGCACAAATTTGACAGAACCTTCGTATTTAAATGTATTTAAATATTTGTAGATTACATTTAATAGATTACACTTCCTTGAAAATGTGCAATTGGTTTGTAAGAGGTGTAATTCTACATGTTTCGATGTCGTTTTTACATTTTGACCAGCAGGTACCGCCAGCCTACGGTGTTTCAAATTCAAGCGCTTCGAAACAGTGAATAATTTTGCAAAGCAATTGAATCAGAGTTTCGAAAAGCTTCATTTCTCCCATCACTAATTCTCTGTGTTTATTACACAGGTCCTTCTCATGTGTGTATTGTGTAACGTACAGGTTTGTCCCAGTGTGTTTGGGGTGGAACTGCAGTGTTTGGTTCTGTTCTCTCAAATTTAGACAGGGCCTCTTCTTCAATCTGCTGTAGGTGCTGCTCCAACGGTAAGTCCCCGTATGTGAAGAACCTGCAAAAAACACGCACAACAGGCAATGAGCATCGTCTGCTTTTTGCACTCTTTCATTTACAGGGTCGGAGAGTTTTGTGTGTGTACCATGCATTGCTGGGGTGGTAGTGTGTGGCATGGAAGTGTTTGAGCTGTTCCCAGGTCAGGTCAGGAATGGCTAGCGGTTCCCCTCCGGACACAACAGCGTATGTGTGATCCGGCAGGAGTTTATTCTGCAGGTGCTGAGCGTACAGACGCTCATTGTCTGACTACACAAACAACACATGCAAGAGTAACAGAAGAGACTGTTAGTCTTAAAACTCAAATCAATATAAATGTGACATCCAGTAGCATTGTAACTCCTGTTTTTAATAGGAGAAGAGGACAGATGTAGTGACATATTTAGTATATGGAAGTGTGCATTATGCATACCAAGCAGATATTTATTTTTATACTTTGACATAATGGCTGCTATTATGCTGTTATACACATATTATAAATCAACAAAAGTGTGTTTTTTTTACACTTGTGACGACCAAAATAATGACTTAAAATGTAATGGCAAAAATGCCAATTTAATGTACAAAAGAAAACAAATAACTGATTAATACTATAAAAAATAAAAAAAATGAATTTTAATAATATAACATAGTAAACATAATATTGGCTGATATCTACACTACCATTAAAAGTTTGGGATTGGTAAGATATTAAATTTTTTATTTATTTTTTTGAAGTAGTAACTTTTGCTCACCATGGCTGCATTTATTTGATCAAAAATAGAGTAACAACTATAACATTGTGAAAAAGTATTACCATTTAAAATAACTGCTTCCTATTTTAATATATTTTAAAATATTATCAATATCAATGTAAAGAACAGTTGGGCTGCTTAATATTTTGTGGAAATTGTGATATATTTTTACAGGATTCCTTGATGAATAGAATGTCTAAAAGAACAGCATTTGTTTAAAACAGTAATCTTTTGTAATGTTATAAATATCTTTAACTTTTGACTAATTTAATGCATCCTTTCTAAATAAAAAGTATATAATTTCTTTAAAAAAAAATTACTGACCCCAAACTTTTGAACAATAGTGTATAACGTCACTTATATATCATGCACGTATCTCTACGCATATCACAGATATATATTTTTTTAAATCATAAGAGCATAGAGGAGTTTCCTTACAAACTCTCCCTTCATCTCATTGAACACCACACCCTTGAACATCAGACGACTCGAGGGGTCTGTGGGGGTCTTGTGCTCCAGTCTCCAGCCCTCCTGCCTGAAAAAAAAACAGCAAATCCTTTTCAAAACCAATTGATGTGCTATTAATTACACTAAGTGAGTATGTTTCTGAGTCATGGCCTTTACCAGAAGTCCAGTTCTCTGAGACATGGGAAGAAGACAGCGTCTAGATATACAGACAGAAGGTTGTGGAAGTCTTTGGCATTCTGGGTGGAGAACGGGTACATCGTGTAATCGCTCGCTGGTGGGAGAGATTGACATATTCAGAAATACAAATCACACACACATACGCTCACTTAAACACAAACACACTTCAGGAGGTACCTGTGAAGGCGTTCATGAAGGTGGAGAGAGAGCGGTTGAGCATCTTAAAGAAGGGGTCTCTACAGGGGAAGCGCTGAGAGCCGCACAGAACCGTGTGCTCCAGAATGTGAGGAACACCGGTGCTGTCCATCGGCGTGGTACGAAACTGCACACTATAATAACACATGCAAAACACACACACAAAGCAATGCGTACATCATTGGGGCATATAACAGGGTCCAAATAAAATCCTAAGCATGTGAATGTTCATCAGACACACACACACACACTGTACCTGAAGAGGTTGTTGGAATCGTCTCGAGCTGCATGCAGATACTGAGCTCCTGTGGCATCATGGGAGAGTTTAACGGACGTTAGGAACAAATCCGGCACTGCTGTTACCTAGATAATCACACTCAGTGTTAGCACTGGTCACATTGACAGACATACATACACATTGACAGTTGCATTGTATAATAGCTTAGAACACAATTAATCCTATAAAGCCTGCCGTATCATATCTGATGTTAATTTCTAAGGCCTCTAAATGAGCAACATGATCAAAACTGTTGCACAAACTCTACTACATGCCTTCTGTCGTCTGATTGATAGTTCATACTTTTTTTGGCAAATAAAAAGCCTTTTAGTTTAATTCTAAAAACGTTCACCTTCAGGTTGTGGTTCACATGTCTTTTGTCTCCTGTGAAATCTTTAGTGATTTTTAGAACGAAAGAATAACTTTTATACTGTTATTAATATTTCAAAATGAATATTTACTGGACTGAAGCAACTTAGGTTTACTTGATTATCCACACATAAGTTTCAGAGAAATCCTGTTAAAACGTGTGTATCAAGTATGATCCATCAGGCTTTTGAGGAACGTTTAGCCTATTTGTTCATCTCTCAGTCATCATTGCACTGCTTTGCATTGTGTTTTAAAACTACTAAAACTAAGCATATAAATATCATCTTAATAAGACATATTATTGGGAGATATACAGTGATATACGTTTTATGCAAGTAGTCTTCTGAAGCGTTATAAAGATTTCATTTGTTTACAAGGTATAAGAATTTCACCTTTACTTTCTGGTCAAAGAAATAAAAGCAACTGCACCACTTTTTTGTTTGGGCCTCTGAATAAAATTGTGGTGTTTCTGTTCTTGTCGAGAATGAGCCATAAAAGCCTGATGTATCAAATATGATACTCAACAAAAAACACATACACAAACTTTTTGATTTTCTTTTACATTTTGTTTAAAGGTTCAACAAACTTTTCCATGAAAAAAAAAATCATTTTCTGATTATTATTTCATTTGCAAGGCTTTACAGGATTAACTAAATCAAACCACTAGAGGTTGTGCATTACAATACAATGAATTTATCTTGGTTTTATAGAAACTCTCAGACTGGAAGGTGAACCCCTGCTTCACTGTAAGACGAAATAGAGACAATACAAGCAAAATGTGTATTTTCAGGATTTCTTTACCTCTTTAACAGTGAACCCGTGGATCTTCTGTCCCACGGTGTACTGCAGTGCTCTCTCTCCAGCAGAGCTGCCTCTCGACCTCCATGAACCCTGGAAACTACAAACCCCTCATTCATCAGACTTACAGATCACACTAATCAGCATGACTGAGCTTTTCCCAGAGGATTACAGTACATCGTACATTTCAGAACAACTCAAACTTATATCTTTAAACGTGATGATAATAATAACAACGACCTGAATGATACAGTAATCACAATTAAAATACAAACAACAGTCTAAAAAGGACCACGCATATATTTGACAGGGAAAGACTGAAGTTTCATTCAGTGTAGTATTACTACTCACCTCAAATTTTTGAGTTTCGTAATGAATACCTTGCAATGACGAAACATTTTAGACGCTTAATTCTACTGTCTCTAATAATTACTGTGAATGCCGTACCAATTTAAAAGTTAAAACACATTATATGCGAGTTGCTATCATGTTTCCGTTATGATTAAAGCTCTGCCCTTCCATGTCCCATGCTGTACACGGCGCATGCGCACTAGACGCGACCTCAACCGCAAACAACGCTGTTTTTCATTGGCTGCAAGATAAGAAGAGCGCAGTCGATTGATTCATACCGACCACCGCTTGTACATAATAAAAGTATGTCTAATAAATAAAATAAATAAAAAAGGTAAATTTGATACTATAAAAATATGGTTTGGAAAAATATACAGATTTTTAGAACAAAGGATTTTTAGAATTGTTAGAATCACTTTACCGAACACTTCTTATAATGACCGGCAGGTGTCAGTAGAAACAGAGGTCACTTAATAAACACAAGGGTCAACTACTTAGAAACGGAAGGAGCGACTAAATAAACTTTTACTCTTTGGAAATATAGGGAGTTACTCATTAGGGTTAAATATCTTTTAAAAAGTTTTAAAACGATAAAGTGGTTTCTGGAGGGAGTTTGCCCTTATTAAGATTTACCATGATTTATTCCCAAATTTCATTGTTAGTACAATCATTGTTACCACTGTAAAATCATATAACATAACTTTATTACATATTGGAAGACTAAGTCCATTTAACATGTCTAATGTTTTTATATGATTTAATTATTGCAGATTTGTGGTGCATTTAACGTTTTCTGCAAATTAATAATTTAGAATCTACAAAAATGTAGTTATTTTATTACAATTTATGGTAACACTTTAGATTAGGGAACACATATTCACTATTAACTTAGAGTTAATAGTAAATAGTGTTACCTAATCTAAAGTGTTACCCAACCTATACATCACATATGGAAGACAAAGTGCATGGGTTGTTTTCATATTATTTCATTATTGCAGATATGTGATGAATTTAGCATTTTCTGCAGATTAATAAATTAGACATTTTTATTTTATAGCTTACTTTTATAACATTATTTGTTCTTTTTTTTCATAGGACTGAAATCTACTATTTATTTAAGCCAGAATTTTTAATTTCTGTTAATTTAATTTCAGTTTTTTTTCATGTGGGTTTGTTTAAAGTTTCTTTCTCAGTGTTTTTGTGTGTGAGGGTGGGTCTGTAGAACATGTCGTTCATCGCACTGATGTCTGTTTTAAGTTCATGTAGAGGTAAAAGTCTGTTAAACACTCCCATGAACTTGAAGTACTGAACATTTGTTGTAACATTGAACACAGCGCATTATATTTTTGTCCACACAATGTTCCAGAAGTCTGTTTACAGTTTACAGTCTTTTTTCTGATACAGGATCCCACCTTAATCTCTAATGCGTAAAGTTCAGCAGTCAGGCCTGTAAAATGCGAATCTAATGTGTAGTGTTTTGCACATTGTATAATAAAGAAACCACAAAACAGAGTTTTATAAAAATCATTATTATTGTGGTATAAAATGTATTTACAAAGATAATAAAAATCTTACAATATATTGTTGCTTTATAGATATCTGCTTTAAAAAAAAGAAAATAACAATAAAGAGCAAACACACAAAAAAAAGTAAAACAAAAACATTTACATCAGTCCCTTTAGACAAAAATATTTGAACGGTTACAAATGATCATGCACTTTATTTCATGATTATATGCACTTTATAATATTGGAGTACATTTTAAAATTCCCCTAAAGATACTGCAAATTCCAGTTAGACATTACCAGCTTTCATATTATCAATCCCTGAGTGAACATCCTCATCTCTTTAACATCTGCAGGGCTTTAAACATCTGGACAACAAATGCAAGAGCTTCATCTGAGCCAACATGATGTCAAACTCTACTCTCAGTAACCAGAAAACCCGTGAAATATCCTGAAGCATTTTTCAAAATCATAAAATTATAGCCAGGGCCGTCCTTAGGGGGGTGCAACTGGTGCGGCCGGGCCCCGGGGCGAACGGACCAAGGGGAAAGCCCCCCCCCCCACAACGGGCCCCGCGTCAGCTAAGGACGGCCCTGATTATAGCATACTACACAGTAGCAAACCCAGCTCCTCTCTTTAGGTAACAATCATTCAAAAACACAATTCAGTCATTCCAGTCCAGTTCTGACACAAAATATACAGTATTTTAGAATACTGTAATATTCAGATTTTCCAGTTTCATCAAATGTTTCCAGGTCATGACAACTGAACTTTAATTGGCCAAAATAATTCTTGATAAATTACTCATTAAGTTTTAAGAGAACAGTTTTAAGGCACTAATGCTAAATTTAGTGGTTGAAAAGTTTTTTTTTTTTTTTTTAACAAGTACAAGTGATATCAGCACGACTAATGTACCTGTAACTGCTGGAATAAGCTGGTCATTTGTACCTTATATACCCCTAAATGCTACATATTAGTACCTTAAAGGTACATATTAGTACCTTATGAAGGGGTACTGTCCCAGTGACAGTTTTTTTTTTTATTTGAGTGTAATTAACAGCAATTAACACTTTTATTTGTCAAAAATATGCCTTCTTATAAAACTATATGGACACATAGCTGCTCTAGATATAAACACAATAGCTGCGCAGAGTGTTTTCAGTGTGTTAATGCAAAGTGTTAGTAAGCTTTGTTGCAAAATATGATTTTAAATGATTATGACATACAGTATATATTCACAGCAATTGGCAAAGCCAGCAAATATGTTAACTTGCATTCAGCACCAGACTTTTTGCATTTTCAATGCCTTTATAGCTATGCTATAACTTGAATTGAACAAGCATGCACATTACCCATGTTCAGCAGAAAGCATACATTTACCAAAAGGGTGCAAAATCTGCAATACTGAGACTCAGTGGATACATAGAAAACCAGCTGTGCAGGTCTTTGGGATTCTGTGCAGGTCTTTGGGATTTGCATTCAGATGTGATCAAATGTTTCCAGGTTATGACAACTGAACTTTAATTGGCCAAAATAATTCTTGATAAATTACTCATTAAGTTTAAGAGAACAGTTTTAAGGCACTAATGCTAAATTTAGTGGTTGAAAAGTTTTTTTTTTTTTTTTTTACAAGTACAAGTGATATCAGCACGACTAATGTACCTGTAACTGCTGGAATAAGCTGGTCATTTGTACCTTATATACCCCTAAATGCTACATATTAGTACCTTAAAGGTACATATTAGTACCTTATGAAGGGGTACTGTCCCAGTGACAGTTTTTTTTTTTATTTGAGTGTAATTAACAGCAATTAACACTTTTATTTGTCAAAAATATGCCTTCTTATAAAACTATATGGACACATAGCTGCTCTAGATATAAACACAATAGCTGCGCAGAGTGTTTTCAGTGTGTTAATGCAAAGTGTTAGTAAGCTTTGTTGCAAAATATGATTTTAAATGATTATGACATACAGTATATATTCACAGCAATTGGCAAAGCCAGCAAATATGTTAACTTGCATTCAGCACCAGACTTTTTGCATTTTCAATGCCTTTATAGCTATGCTATAACTTGAATTGAACAAGCATGCACATTACCCATGTTCAGCAGAAAGCATACATTTACCAAAAGGGTGCAAAATCTGCAATACTGAGACTCAGTGGATACATAGAAAACCAGCTGTGCAGGTCTTTGGGATTCTGTGCAGGTCTTTGGGATTTGCATTCAGATGTGTCGCTTCATGTGCAGCGCCAGATGATCAGAACGAGAAAAACACCTGAAACAATAAAACAAAAATGATTATGTATAGCTCAAAATCTGTTTGAAACACTGTGTCTGATCACACACACGCTCACCTGTCACAGTGGCTGCATTTGAAGGGTTTGGCTCCAGTGTGTTTTCTGAAGTGCCTCGTCAGTTCATCACTTCGAGCGAAACGCCACTCACAGCCGTCCCACGAACACCTGTACGGCTTCTCACCTGCAGGGAGCCAACAAACACACAACTGTACTCACTCCTTACATCTTACATTGAGAAGGTCTTATTTTCCGCATAACATAACTCTTTTTCTTTCTTTGTTCTTCTGCATTACTATTTGCTTGTTTTAAACCTATATTTAGTATATTTGAAAATTACTTAACATGAAATAGTTTAAATTTATTAACTATTTTTATTTATTTTTTAAAGTACTTTTATTTAATTAAAATAGTATAAATAAAAATGTTTAAATAAGTTAATAATAATAAAAAAAGTGACTTAAGAATAATTTTTGGAATCATGACAGCCAGAATCAGAATCGAATTTGGATTGAATTATATTTTCTATATAATTCTGTGATGTTGTTCTGGGTAGCTTTGCAAACAATGAAATCTCATTGGATTCAAGCACTGATCCTCATGTATATTGATCATCAAAATATGGATGAGGAGAGATTGGTTGTGGAAGTTGGGAAACATTGGATATTTAAATGACAAATCCATCAAGTTTCAGAGTTTAATTTGTGTCTGATTTGCCTCATTGTACAGCAGTTTTTATATTTGGTGTGGACATAGAAATTGCATGCCTCTGGGATCCTCGCACAAATTTATGGCGTCAGATTTTTGTTGGGTTTAATTTTGTAGGTTTTTGACTCTTCGAATTTAGAAGACATCTAAAAGTTGACATGAAAGCATTGTGAGAAAAAGAGATCAACCTTGGGTCACCCGGTACATAATCGCCACGTGCAACTTGTTAGAGCACGTTTACCCGCAAGCCCACGTCTTCATGGTGCTCTCCGATGTGATCTGGGTTCCTTTAAGATCTTTATTAATTCTTAGTAAAGTCAGTTTGCAAACATTCTTTAGATTGCATGCAAGATGAACAGTGTGGGAACAGGGTTAATGCACACAAGTTTGGTAATCTATGTTCCTAGAGTGTATGACAGTCTCATGAAGAATGAGCATTTCAGGAATGTATAGTCACCAAACCGCTTTTACACACACTCTTCAAACATTCGCCTCCAGAGGAGGAGGTCACCTCTGCATGCTAAATATTCAATGTGATGCAACAGTACCTCTACATGGGATAATCTGCATACTGTGCACGCACAGAAACATTTACATTTGGCAAACACTTTTAAGCAACTTACACAACATTCAAAATACACATTTAATCAGTTTAATGCATTTCATGGCAATTGTTTTAGTTCTGCCAATACTTAGTCTGTTAACATTTTGTGAAGGCTTTAACCATGTAAAGCCTAACATATGAAACAATAGTAAGACAAATACATTTAAAGAAAGGTTCAACCGGTCACTGATGCTCCAGAAAGAAAAACCAAAGGATTCGTGGGACCTGAAGGATTTTTCTGAAGAACAGCGGGCAGTTTAACTGTTCAGGACAAACAAGGGACTCATGAACAACTATTACAAAACAAAAAAAACAGCTGTGGATCATCCAGGTAACAACACAGTACCGGTATTAAGAATTAAGTGTCATTTTTATAAATTCAACTATTATTTTCTCTTGTTGTGGATATATATGTAAACATCTTTTATGTGAAACATCTTATTCATAAAAATAACATGCATTTTGTACGATCCCTCTTATTTAGGTAAAGTAATTAAATATATACTGTATATTAGGGCTGTGCAATATATCGAAATATCGCAAATGTACATATCGCAATATGCATATCGCTACAGCTTGCAATATTTGGGGCCATGAACAAAAGACAAAGAGAAAATCATTCACTGCTCTTACCTAAATAACTTTTGTAGCTTAAATAAGAATCAGTGCATATTGAACTCAAAGAGTAAATACTACGCAATGTTTTATTTTTCCTTTTTATTATTCAGTTCCTAAACTCATGTTAAAATAATTACACTAATGTTAAAATGACATTTTTATGTAATGCTTGAGTAAAACACTACCGTTCACTTTCAGAAGTTGTTGTAGGGGTGCTTTCTTCTCACAAAAAGTGAAAGTGCTTTCTTATTAGAATCAGAATCAGAATGAGCTTTATTCACCACTTAAGTGTGCGCAAACACAAGGAATTTGTTGTGGTTTTACATACATACAAATAACCATATATATATGACACAAGATAGTTATAGAAGTTCACAGAACTGACTCAGCAACAGCGGAGTAAAACTGTTTCACCTGAGCATGTGGCACTTTAAGCATTATCGTATCGCATATCGAATATCGCATTATTTAATGAGTTATCACATTTTTCTTCAATATCGCACAGTCCTACTGTATATATATATATATTATATATATATAGCATAATACATGAGAATATGGAGCTCATTCTTGAGGATGACAAAAAAAACTCTTTTTTTATGCAAAAACAAAAAAAATGGAGCAGCTGTTTTTTAGACGACAGAAGGCATGTAGTAGGTTGTGGACAACAGGTTTTCAGCAACGTTTTGATCGTGTTGATCATTTAGAGGTCTTTGAAATTTGCAAACATATGATATATGAGTTATTTTATATTACATTAGGTATTAAAAATATGATACAATAGGTTTATGGGGTTAAAAAAGCTAAAATATGAATAAAATATGAATGTTAGTTTATAAACAATATTGATAACACTAATGCACTGAAGAAGAGGAAACATTTACGCACTATCAGTTCATGCTTTTATGATTCTGTGAAGGCTTTAAGAGTGGTTTTAAAAATATGCTTTGTAGGGCAGATTTGCCGGAGTGACTTTCAGCATGATCCAAATGGGAGAAGTTTTGTTTCCCAAAGCTGAGAAAACTGTTGTGGCAACAGTAAAACAAAATACAGGTAGAACTATAGACGCTCACACAGAAAATGCTTACCGGTGTGTGTGCGTTGATGTGCTTTCAGGTGAGAGCTCTTGGTGTACACCTTCCTGCAGCCGTTGAAGTAACAGCGATGAGCTCTCCTTCGTCCTTCAGGTGACCCCTCACCTTTGACCTCATCCCCTCTCGCCCCTTCTGCATCTTCTTTAACCTCCATGAGAGGGAGGCGAAAATTTGTCAAACCCAGCTGGAAAAGGCGCTTTCCCGCCGTGTCTTCATGCGCGGACGTAAGGCAACAGTTTGTTTGTCTTTAGCGGACGCACAGAAGCGCTGCACACTTCCAATTTCAAAACAAGCGAAGCATATTAAGCGTCGTCACCAGCGGACAAATCAGAAGCGACCGGCTAGTGCCAAGCCCACCGGCTCAACTCCACCCAATGGGTGCGTCCGTCTGCCGTTCTGGTTGGGGATTGGTTATCGGTGTGTTTTCCTGTGTGGTGATTGGTGGATTGTACTTGGCGCTATTTCTGGGGAGGTATATAAACATACCCCCTTCATTGCAAATGAGGAAGTAGTTGTGGTACTTGCACATATTTTTTAGACCATAGATATATGTAGGCTATGTATTATGTATGTATGTATACACACACACACATAAAATAATATAAAAATAACAACTTAAGTATGGCTTTGCTAGCATGCAACATAAAACAATGTAATAAAATAATAACCATAACCATAATAAAATAACAAACATAAATTAATTTTAAACCTTAAAGAGTAGTTCCAAACCCGTATGAGTTTCTTTATTCTGTTGAACAGTTGATGGGCACCATTGACTTCCATACTAGGAAAAAAAAAATACTATGGAAGTCAATGGTGCCCATCAACTGTTCGGATACTAACATTTTTCCAAAACATCTTCTTTTGTGTTCAACAGAAGAAAGAAACTCATACAAGTGGAGGGTGAGTAAATGATGACATAATTTTAATTCTGGAAATTATCTTCTTTAAATATTACCTTTGTGAGAGGAAGAGATTATTCACGGATAATCACCCTCAAATTAATTGGATCATTGAGACACTAATTCCAATGATTCCTGATGAGTCTTGCAAACTGGATAAATCAACCTACCTCAGTGTAATGTTCGGTTACTGTTCATCATCAGAGCAACAGTGGGAAACTAAACAATAATCAGTAACAACTGAATAAATGCATGGAGGACATTTGAGGTGAATCAGATCTGAATCAATTTGTGATTTCTGAGTGCGTTATTGTGCTTTCCACACCCATAAAAGCCTTGGATAAGAAACACTGTGGTAAGGATTACTCAGTGTAAATACCTGGAAGCATGAACACATACTTTGTTATCTTCAAACCATACATTTTTTACCTCATAACACCGAGGCATGTCAGTCTGTTTAGTAAGCTTTCCCCCTTATCAAGGCTGTGTGAATGGATAATGCACACACACACACACACACATGCACCAACATGCACGTACACACAGACAGGGGAATGTGTACACTGGTGAGTCATATTTTCTGTGATTACACACAGGCTAGCACACATGCTCTCTTTCATTCTGTCAAAGATAGTATTTTGCAACATACTCAAAATCACAGAGATTGTTTTCGTGGTAATTCATGGAAATTACTGCATAGTAACGGGAAGACATCAACAAATGCACAACAAAAACAAATAGATAAAAATAAAATGCAAAATCATACAGACATAAATGACACACTGAAAAAAAAAAAAAAAAGTTAAACCCAATAACCAGTAAGCCTAAGCCTAAAATAGCAAAACAAATTCACACAAATTGCATTACACAAACCAACACACAAATTAAGTGTGATTTTAAGTTCTACAATGTTGTTTTGGCACATCATAATTTGAAAAGGAAGTAGAAATATAAGATGTGGGAAGTAGTGAAATGTGTGAAGAACAAGCTGTGTGACACTAAATGTTCACAATAATTTTGCAAACAATCCATTTAACTAAATCAGTTCAAAACAAGATTAATTTGCAGCATCATACAAAAATTCTCCATATTCTCCAAAGTCTCCATGTGGCATTCATACATTACAATGTTTCAGTAAAATATATGGAGGTCATTATTTCTGTTTATTGTTTTATAAAAAAATAATCAGGTTACTTTTTGTTCAGTGAGTAAAAAGATGTGAAAACATGCCTTGGTTATTTTAACTAGATTTTTATTGTTCTTTACTTTTTGCATTAAACATTTTGAATTTATTTGGCAATGCCTGTTTGGTTCAAATGGTTTTATTGTGTTAGTGTGCTATTTGCCCATGATCCCGCATATCGAGCCTGACAAAACACATTGCTAATAAGAGATGGAATTTAATGGAAGTAAAAAAGACGTACAAGACACCACAGGTTTGAATGCTCAGCCAGGGTGTGTGACTGAATGTGAGAATTTATACTTCTGTTACACATAGTTATGGAAAGCAGTACTGTCACACGTGATTGAGAAACGTTCTTTATAAGGGATCGACATTGCAAAATTGATGACATTATGAATTTTGCAGCATTATTTTATCTTGTTGTGTGGGCTTGGCATTGTGTTTGTTCTGTTCGGGGTTCTGCAGGTTTGCAGTTTGTTTCTTTGTGGTTTTGTGGATGTCTGTGAAAGGAATTACAAAAATACTGTGAATGTCTGTATGTTCGTGTGTGTCTGCTCTGTTCCAGCTTGCTAACGTTATTACATAATACTGTTTCAGCAAGTATATGCAGTATAAGTCTTGATGTGTCATATCATATTGTACATTTTATTTTTCTTTCAAAGACACTTTTGTTATCAGAGTAATAAATAACAATCAGTCAAATGGAGAAATAGAGAGTATGCCAAATCAAATTGGGTTGAAAAGTTACTGCATTACTGATCTTCACAAGTCCATGTGCTTATTTGCCTGCATGTGTCATACCTGGACAGACAGACAAGATAGATAGATAGACAAGATAGACAGATAGACAGACAGACAGACAGATAGATATATAGATAGATAGATTAGGGGCAGAAAATATTAAAGGGGTCATATGATGCTTTTTTAAAGATCTTTATTTTGTGTATTTGGTGTAACAGAATATGTTGACATGCTTTAATGTTCAAAAAGCACATTATTTTTCAAATACTGTACGTTATTGTAGGTTCTCTATGCCCCGCCTCTCTCAAACGCTTCGTTTTCTACAAAGTCCCGCCTTCCGACAAGCGCAGTCTGCAAGCACGCGTCGGAAATGTAACGCCCCTTACCATAATCGCGAGCGTCAGCTTTCAAAGTAAATATCAAGACAGTTAATAATGTCGTTAGTTTTACCATCAGTTCAAGCCCGAAAGGGGAACAGAGTCGCGTGACAGACACAGTGATGAAGCTGGTATGTGTTTGCAGTACACAAGCCACGGTTAAGACAGCTGACTCCACTGTGATGCGACCCTGTCTCTCTGCTTTCGCCTAGAAACACACAGCGTCTCCTTGACATGGCTGCTTCAACACTAACTGCTGTTACTGAAACCATGCCTTCTTTCTTTGCGTGCACATTTGCGGCATTATGCTAATATTTCCACATAGTGGGGTAGATATGTGGGGGCGTGTTAGAACGAGCCGTTTTAGGGGGGCGTGGCAGAGTCTTAACTTTGATAAAGAATATCTCTTTGGTTTTGAGACTTTAGTCTTTGCAACTTCAGGGATCTTATCTATGCACAATCAGCTTGTAACACTCCAAAGAGAAAGGAAAACTTGAAATCGCATCATATGACCCCTTTAATGAATATTTTATATAATATAAGATCATAAACAATAGAGTTCATGAACAGTTGAATAAATCTTCTACTGAGTTGAATTCATAAAGAAAATAGGTATTTACCCAGCGATTCTTAAATAAGTCTACCATGAGTAAGTCCTCTTTTCAATTAGTGTAACAGAAGTGTGAGATTCCAGCTGGGTTTATACAACCACCAGGGACATTGAGCACAATTGTCAGATTAGTGTTAGAGCAATTGTTGAGTGTTTGGATACATCCTTGAATCCAGCCAGACCATTAAACACATGCATACAGCCACACGCTTGATCAGACTTGTTTAAAGGGGGCGTTTAGTACTTTTCTTAGAAGCACATTCCTTTATTGTAGCAACTGTTTTGTATTGGAGGTAATTAGGCTGTTCCTAGAAGTAGATTTACAAACATACTGTACATACCTAAAGCTTGAGACATTCTTGTTCCGTTATTATTCTAGACTTTGGAACATCCACTGTAATAATAAATGTGGTTCCAGTCCGGGCTCGCCTTCATACAACACACAGAACCAGTTAAGTTGCCTCATTTTGTGATCAGAGGCCCCACATCTGCAGGAACAGAAGATTGCGTGGGTGTTTGAGAGCTAGAAGTGGGTGTAATATGCCTACGGACAGCTTATGAAATGTTCATTTCAGATTCTCTCATGTCATTCTGAACATATCACAGGTGTCTTCAACAACCTGAATTGACCCATGAATGAAGGGTAAACTTTTTTTTTTACCGCCCTGTGATGTGTGGCTTTCAGTTCAGCCAATGACTATGTTTCAAAGTTTTAGCTCACTAGTTTCCATACTTTTTAGGCATTTGGCTATTTTTATTTAACAATTTGTTGGATTTAAAAAAAAAAAAAAGCATCTTACTATAATTCTCTCCCTGCTAATACACAACCTATAGTCATGATAAGAAGGCCATTACTCTGAGAACAGCAGACACTCCTTTAATAAATTTGGTAATTTAACACATTTTAAAAAATGTAATAAATAACTCCTTTATTAAAATTAAATTGTAATAAATTTGGCAATAGCATGGACATTAAAGCATCTGCGTGTTTTGTGAATTTTTTTGCGACTTTGAAGCCCCCTACAGTTAAGTGAGTGGAATTCACTGTCTTAAAGCGATAGTTCACCCAAAAATGAAAATTCTGTCATTAATTACTCGTTAATTGCTCGTCTGTCATTAAGACCTCCGTTCATCTTCGGAACACAAATTAAGATATTTTTGATGCATTCTGACTAGGGCTGCACGATAAATCGCATGCGATATTTAACGCGCATCTTGTCAGAAAACCGGTTCTGTAATCAGCGGTAAATCTCCATCACGTGCGTGCTTTCACATTGAGCAGCATTAACTACACAGAGC
>NW_015662926.1:281765-293022 GCF_001515625.1 Sinocyclocheilus rhinocerous
TAGCGCCATTTTGGAGAGTATCCACTGAACGCAAACAGCGTATGTTGTTCTGTGTCAGCCACACCACACGGATACGTTGTTTTACGTTCAAATCAAAGCACAAACAACGTAGAAAACGTATCCGCGTGGCGCAGCTGACACAGAATAGCGTACGCTGTTTGCGTTCAGTGGATACTCTCTAAAATGACACTAGGGTGACGCGGAGGAAACGAATTGTTGAATAAAGTTGTAGTTTTTTCTTTTGCGCACAAAAAGTATTCTCGTAGCTTCGTAAAATTACGGTTGAACCCCTGATGTCACATGGATTATTTTACCGATCTCCTTGCTAGGTCAGAGAGCTGTCAGAATGCATCAAAAATATCTTAATTTGTGTTCCGAAGATGAACGGAGGTCTTACGGGTTTGGAACGACATGAGGGTGAGTAATTAATGACAGAATTTAAATTTTTGGGTGAACTAACCCTTTAAATGTATCACTGTTTTATTTACAGTGGATGCTGTACACGTGCATTTGTTGCTGCTGTAAAGCAATCCGCAATAGCGAGAGAAAGTACGAATTGTGAGAAGTCGCAATTACCTTAGTACACAGCAATACCTGAATAGTTTCCAAAATGTGCAGTATACAAAAGGGCACACTGCTCTGGGTTCTGTATCCCACAATTGCAATGCGCTTGACTCAACCTTCCATTTCTAGTGTAAACTGGAAGCAATACCCTATAAGCTGCATTAATTAATTACTCATTGATTGAACTGCCAAAAGATGAGTTTTATACAAAATGCAAAAAACAAAACATACAAAATAAATCAAATAAAAAGAACATGATATTTTTGATAGTTTGCATTATAAATGTCTTCCTTGTTGAAAATAACTTTATCCTCTTTTATTTATTAGTAATGTGCATTAAAAGTGCAATTTTGACTTAAGTAAAGTCTATGCCCTTAGTCATGTTAAACACCACACTGAATTTAACAGATGAAAACAAGTGAAAGATAGACTGAGTCTTCATGATGTAATTTGATGATGTAGGCTATGATGATGTTTTTGTCTACTAAAAGTTTTTTTTTTCTTTTTCAGAAAGACGTTTTGTCAGCTGAACAATCAGCTGCTGTTAACCAACAGAACAATCCATTAAACGCACTGTACTTCTATCCCTCACAGACTCATTACAATGAATCATTGTAATGAATTGTTTTCATTCATTACAAAATTAAATATGGCACTACCCTGACTAGTCAATAATTTGTACCAATAGAAGCTGTCTATAGCTGACTAAAGCGTTTCCTTGTTTTCATATGAGATCTTTCATGATGATATGCTTTGATGTTCTGTCATCTGATTCAAACATTGGCATTATAACAGAGACTTGTTTTATTTTCTCAGGAAAACTAAACCATTACCAAGAATCCCAACGACCCACATGCTGCTGGCATGACAATGTTCTCCATTAACGTCCTGAAATTCTTAGAATACATTGCCATCTCACTGCAACACTTTGTACAATTAACCTGCGCCAACTCGCCTGCGGCCATGGGATACACACTAGTGCTGATAGGTGCACTGAATAGTACACTATACAGCAGATATGACAGGACTCACTGTCCCACACCCTCACTGTCTGAAAAAGTGTTGGGATGGATCATGAGGATATCTATCTATCATTCTATCTATGAGGAGACCATCTAGTTTGTGTTATATTGTATGCAAACTACTCCTCTAAAATGATTATTATTATTCAAAATATTAACAAAAATTAGTTCTGCAGTCACTGCCATTCAGAAACATGTCGGGACACTATCATGTCGATATGTCTGCCCTCATGCCATATTTCAGCAGTGTATTTGTTGAGTAAGCAGAAAGCTCAGTAACAGGACAGCATGTTCTAGTTCAGACGCATCACACTGTAATTGCCCTAATGGAAGCAAGATGAGCTATAAAGCAGCCCTGTGTGTGTGTGTGTGTGTGTGTGTTTTAGAGGGAGAGGGAGGCAATGACTCATAAGGGTGTATCCTCACTATAATTCATAAGACACACACTCTTTGCTTTCTATACCTGACAAAGATATATGTAATATTTATATTTGTAAATCTGCTACTGACAACATGGAGACCCACCCTGTGAAGTATACTCTCTCTCTCTCTCTCTCTCTCTCTCTCTCTCGCTCTCTCTCTCACACACACACACACACACACACACACACACACACTGGTATCATTATGAGGATATTACATAGGCGTAATGGGTTTTTTCTCACTCTCAATCTGTTAATGTGCCTTTTATTAATAATGTCATTCAGTTATATAATACCACTAATAATATTAACAATAATAAATAAATGAATAAATAAATATTTAAAAAAGATTACTATTATTATTATCATTTGAACTCAGCCCTTTTTTCTGGCTGGTGGCTTTCTACTAGAAAATCTAGTTTTTGGGACTTGCTTTTTATTGTCCATATATTTGTTACTTAATATATAATGTATTAATTTATAATTTGTTAGTATTGCTGGTGGGGTTATTATAGTTAACTAAAACTAAAACCACACAAAATAAATAAATAAATAACAAATAAACAAAGATAAATACTTACTGTAGTAAAATAAATGTACTTGAAATAAAAGTACTAAAATAACAAAAATTAAATATGCTAAAACAAATAAATAAAATAAATAAAAATAATATAAACATATTTAAAAATGACAAAAACACAGTAAAACTACTAAAACTTTTAAAATTAAAACAAAATATAAAAATAAAATCTAATTCAAAATATTAACAAAAACTATATTAGTATATCAGTGATACTACACTGTTGGTATTACTGTTGATTAATGTTTTTTGTTCTCATACATTTATCTATCAGACGGAGAATGTTTCATAATCAGTCTTTATTTTTAGGCATTTATGGGGCTCTTGTGTTTGGGCATCTTATTATATATATTTTTTTACATGTAGGCTATTGATGAATTGCATGCATTTCATATTGTTAAAATCAAAGGAGTTTTCAGAGGTCTATTTCAAGTCGCTAAAGGGAACTGGCGCCCTCTAGTGGGTCAATTTTTTTTCAAAGCTTCAACTTTAAGCATAACCCTTTAGTGGCCAACTATATATCGCTGCAGCCCGGAGGAGATATATCCAGCTGCAGACCCGCAGCACCAGCAGTTTCACAACCGCAGCCACAGAACCGGAAGTGAGGGGCGGAGTTATTGACAACGAGAGAGCACGGTGAGTAGTCTGTAATGTTTTTGCTATCATACGTTTAATAATTATCGTATATATTACGTTAAGCATTTATCTGCTCGGAGACTTAAAGTGGGTGGAGCTTTTGCCACTAGGAGGTGAAGAACTTCAAGTTAGTATTAAATTATTAAAAAAATATAATGACCCATCTACACTGTTATCTCCTGAAAAAACTATTCCCTCGGTTGCACTACCTCAATGCATTTTCACTTATTATAAAAAATATACACTTATTATAGGGTCTCTGTAACAGCATAGTGCTTAACATTCACGTTTAAGTGAAAGTTAAAGTTTTTTTTTTTTTTTTTAGCAAATACTAAAAATAGAAGTTAACACCTAAGATTGATCTGAAAGAAAATGCTAAAATAACCAACCTCTCATGTCTTCCACAACACTGACAGATGTGTCAAATCACAGCCTTGCCACACCACAGCACTGTATAAAAGTGCCTTACTCTAGTACAGGGGTGTCCAAACTCGGTCCTGGAGGGCCGGTGTCCTGAAGAGTTTAGCTCCAACCCCAATGAAACACAGCTGAACCAGATAATCAAGCTCTTACTAGGCATGCTAGAAACTTAAAGGCAGGTGTGTTGAGTTTACACACACACACAACACTGTACCTGAGAAGTGGATGAGCCAAGACACAAAAGCTACTGAAGTATCAAGAATAAACAGGTATGTTGTTAACAGAGTTATTTAAATCTCTTTTTACTTTTAGAAATTAGTCTCTGATGACTAGTTTGAACTGTATTGCAAGATCCACAGATCACATTTTTGATAACTGTAATAATGATAATCAGAATAGGCATGGCTGCTTCTACTTTTAGAACTAAACATTTGTTTATAACTACAGAATATTTAGCATATAACCAATTTTTCATAACGCAAGTTTCAATGTCTCCTTTAGGATACGGAAGACAGAAACTGAGCAAAACCCGAGGAAAGAAAAAGTCATCAGTAAACGATAAACTTATATAGCCTACTTTATGATACTTGCTATAGGTTAGTATTTAATGGTTAGATGAAAATTCATGCATTTATAAGAAATAATAATTTAAAAAAACGATTATATTCAAAGTGCTGCAGAGGCAATCTCAGATTACATGCTCACTTTCATGACAGATGTGGAACAGTAAAACATGCACTTTTAAAAGACCTCAGAAAATGGCTTATTATATGGCACAGTTTTCTTTAGAACAATTCTTTTAGAATTAAAAAAGATTTTAAATGAAAACAGTATTTCTACGTAAAACAAAACAGTCATTTTCATTTCATGGGAATTGTAAAGTAAGAAATATGCAGTTCGCAGAGGGCTTCCATGAACAATGCAAATCTTGGTCAAATTTCAGAAATGTCGTCGGAGCAGATATTTACATCCCTTATATAGAGCGTATTTAACAGTATGTGTGTGTTTGAATCAATACGTTTGAATGTACTTTGTGGATTTCTAATACTTTATTGAACAAATGTTTCTCTCTCTCCTGGCATAACAGCTTTCCATCTTCAAAACACTGAAAACACTGATAACTCTGCTGAAAATAGAGAATGTAGAAGAGCTGAATAAGCTGAGGAGGGAAAAAGGAGAATGAAGGAAGAATTTAAAAGATTACAACTAGAAACAGAATTACACAGAGCGAGAGAGGAGCAAAAAGCAGCGGAGGAACGATGCAGAATCCAAGCAGAAAAACAAGCACTCCAAGAACAATACGAAAGAGTTCAAAATTAAAGAAATATACAGAGATTGAGAGAAGAAGAAAATCTACAGGGACAACAGATTTAAAGAGGAAGAAGAAAGGGAAAGAATTAACAGAGAAGGAAAATGCACAAAAAGAAAACACTAACAAGACAGTTATTTAAACCATTTCTATGGTTTATTAACAGGATACATTTTTAATTTCTATTCATCATACAGAAAGATAGATGCACATCACCTAAAACATTGTGAAGATTTTATTTTTCTTCTTCCATATGTCTACTGTAAAGCACTTTGTAAACTTTTTGTTTTAAAAGATGCTATCAAAATAAAGTTCTACATCTTATTTTGCACCACCAAAGAAGAGTATGTATATTTTTGTTTGACAGGCATAAGAAATTATCAACAGATTTGTTTTGCCATAGACCTAGCAATTGATCCTGATATACACTTAAAAATTTATGTTTTATTATTTGGCAAATGCACATTTTCTTGCTGCTGATCAATGGCCGGATGACAATACAATCCATTTCGGTTTTTCTTTTCCACAACCTCTTATTATACTGAAAAGCACTGGAAGTATAGTGTGCACTGCTAAGCACTTGGTAGAAATAGTATGTAGCATGTATGAAAATGATTGTGGTTTGTGAAGTAAGTACAAAAATATATATCCAATAAGAATTATAATAAATAAATAAATAAATACATAAAAGACAGGTGTGCAAAAGATTTGGTGAAGAGCAGAGAACAGCATAGCCATTTCTGCAAAACATACAGTGTATAAAGATACACATGTATGAAGAAACTATACATTTAACAAATTCAACATTTTTCAGCGTGTTTTTCAATTCTTTTACTGTACATGTCTCTCCTTTACTGAAGCTAAAATGGTATAAAATATATGTCTAAATTGTCTAAAATTTGGTCCACGTGCAGAGCAAGAGCCTCTGAATCAGTATATATATATACAGTGGGCGTACCCACTGTATATATATATATATATATATGTATAAATAAAAGTATTAATAAATATAATATTTCACAATATTAAGTTTTTTTGTGTATTTTTGATCAAATAAATGCAGCCTTGATGAACATAAGAAACCTCTTAAAAAACAAACAAACAAACATAAAAATCTTACTGATCCCAAACTTTTGAACGGTAGTGTATATTTTTTAAAATGTAATTTATTCCTGTATGATGCAAAGCTGAAGGGCACATTAAATTAATCAAAAGTCTAAGTCAGCATGTCTAACAGGAATTTCTTGCTGGATACTTCATCACAATTTCTCCATGCATCCAGCAGGGCAAATCAACCATAACTTCTTCAATGACAGCCAGAAACCTAGGAGTTGTGATTGACGATCAGCTAAATTTCTCAGACCACATTGCTAAAACTGCCCGGTTCTGCAGATTTGCTTTATACAACATTAGGAAGATCAGGCCCTTTCGGAACATAGGACACAACTGGTTGTTCAAGCTCTTGTTCTGTCCTGGCTGGGCTATTGCAATGCTCTCTTGGCAGGTCTTCCAGCCAGTTCTAACAAACCTCTACAACTAATCCAGAATGAGGCTGCAAGATTAGTCTAACGAGCCGAAAAAAGCGCATGTCACACCTCTGTTCATCAGTTTGCAATCGCTACCAATAGCTGCTCCCATAAAATTCAAGGCATTGATGTGTGCCTACAAAACAACCACTGGCTCTGCACCCCTTTACCTAAATTCACTACTTCAGACCAAGCAGCAACCTCCCCGTCTCTCTTGTGAAGCCAACAAGGAAGTGACTTAAACTGTAATTCATCAACTGGCCGCTAGAGGCTGGCTGCAAAAGGGAGTCAATCCCATAGACTCCCCATGTTAAAATGCCCAACTTTACAGCAGAAAAAAACATGTTTACAGCCAGGTTCAAAAAAATGATTTTGGTCTATATAGCTAATTTTGCCCTTCATGACAACTGAGGGGGGCGAATTTTTTTATAACTCATCCGTTTAAATTATATTAAGCCTTAAAGTTCTGCATAATTAAGGGCGTGGCCACTTGAGTGACAGGTGGATTGCCGCTGCTGTCACCACCGTCGAGCTAGGTGGGCGTGGCTTCAGCAACCTGCTCCCGCCTCTTTGCCCATTTTCGATTATCCGGGAGTGACGCGCGGCCAAGATGGCGACGGCCGGCTCTGCCCACTTTTGAGCTTCAAAAACGCTCTTCGGAAATCTACGGGTGACGTCACGGACACTACGTCCATGTTTTTATACAGTCTATGCTTCAGACTTATGTGTTCTCTAGAAGCTTGCATTCTGCAAGTGAAGGATGCATTAAAGTGCCATTCCAAAGAGGCACAAAATCCCTTTCATGGACTTTTACATTTATTTATGATGGTCTGAAGACAGATAAGCCCCTTATCTGAATGCAGATTGGGACATTCAAGAAACAAGGAAGCAAAAGTACCCACAGACACAGTGCAAGAGGATCTAAATACAATGAATCGCTGACATGACTTTCAGGAAAAAGGAAGCAAAATGTGGATATTGTTACAGTGACATGGGCTCAAGAATGAAATTTTAAAGGGGTCATATGTGAACTGCGTTCTCTGAGGTTCACTTATAATGTTAGTGTGATTTTACATAAAAAAACATCATAATTTAGAATTAAAAGGCTATTTTATTTCCTGTTTTTGAGTATTCCTGCAGAAAGGTCTGTTTTTATAAGCGGGGCACATTCAAGACTCGCAAATATGATCGGCTAACAGTTTCGCTCATTAAAATAACAGATGGACGCTGCTGTAATAGCCTACACTCTTGATAACAACATGGCTCATTCGGGATAAAAACGTATACATACTATAGTATATATCAAACGGTCTGGAACACACAATGTAATAGTGGTAAAAGCACATTTAATCACACTCATGTGTTGCGACATTACTGCTGGATCCACTCTAGTCAGCACTGCATCATATTTTTCTTTCAGTCTGCATCATACTCTCTCATTTAAAAATGAATCCGTATTAAAGTAAAGCAAGCAAACAAACAATCAGTGTTTCACTGACGCGATCTGGAGCCTTTTCCTAATTTTACCCGTTTACACCATACGCGAGTGGCGCAACGTGAGACAACAGAACCCATTATAATCAACGATTTTGTCTACACTGGATGCGGCAGGGATTGACACAACAACTCCCCGACAGTAAACTGATGTCCTGCTCTATTCGCACCACTTCTGACCTGAAAGAGAAATGGATTCGCGACATGACGCAACAGCGCTTGTGTCCGATCTAGATCACAAGGAAGGCTATTCAAATACTATTTTTTAACAACTTGCACTACACAGTGTCTTGTAATCTTGTAATGACATATGGTTCTGTTGATGGAGTAATCCTGTGTTTGCGTCTCTCTAGTATTTTCTCTCCTCTACTACAAGCGTGTATCAGTAGGCAGGGCTAAAGAGGCAGTAATGTAGATGTAGGCGTTGATCTTCTCCCGCAGAGGCGGGCTTTCGCTGCACTAGTACTTCATAAAGTGTCACAATCCAAAACGAGTCATTTTCTGAGTTCGCACTGCAAGAACAGATGTGTCAAAAAAAACAACAACAACTCAAATTGTAGTGTTGACAGCATTCTGACACATATTGTGTAGGATTTTAACACACAATGTGTCATTTAAAAAAAAATGCCTCATTGGCACAATAAATGTGTTTATGGAAATAAAAACAATACATTTTATATGGTAGCACATAAAAAGCTCTAAAATGAATAAAATAAATATACAGTAAATACATGTCAATATATTAAATTTAAGATATTAACAGCTGTTTTTGTCCCCAATCACGTCATGCCTCTTGTCTTTTTAAACAGCACCCGCTCTTTTCACTCTGGCCTGGTTTGAGGGGAATAACGATGTTGTTGGACTCAGGGCCATCCATGAGTTACAGCAGATAATAATCTTTAAAATGCACACAATCATAAAAATAGTTAGCAACCAAATTGATTGCTAATAAGTTGGAAAATGGTGACATGCACTGAGCAGTACGCAAGACAGAACACATTTGAAAAAAGAGAAAAGACACTGAGCCTCATTTTCAAGTATTTGTTGACGTTGACAAATGAAGAAATTTGACCGATTTCAAGTCAAGTACAGGAGCCCTACCCCAAACAAATGCTGGAGAGGCTTGTCTAATCCATTTAAAAATTATATTTTTTGTACTGTATGCATTGTTAATGTGAGGATATTTTAGGGCTCTTTTTGGGCAATATAATTTGGAATCCATATTATTTTATCTATCTATCTATCTATCTATCTATCTATCTATCTGTGTGTTGTGATAATATTAATAGCAATAGAAAAAATGTGATTAATGTAAAGGGGGTGATTCTTTTCTATACCCACTGTATTTATTCTAAAACATAACAATGATATTGGATGATTTTTAGCAATGTAATGTGTATGGCACAAATGGCATTTATGGCATTTATAGTTACAATTTCATATTTCCTTAAAGGGTTAGTTCACCCAAAAATGAAAATTAGCCCATAAATTACTCACCCTCAAGTAATCCTAGGTGTATATGACTTTCTTCTTTCAGACGAATCCAGTCGGAGTTATATTAAAAATTGTCTTTGATCTTTCAAGCTGTTTAATGGCACTCAGCGGGTGTTGCATGCATCAGTCCAAAAGAAGTTAAATAAAATGCGCAGCGCTGACCTCATACGTCATCAGCCCGGAGCTGCTTTCGTGTACAACTGCTGGCGCAAGCTAGATTAAAGTGATTATTACGTTTTGAATATGGATATTTTTCTTACAAAAACGCATCGATTCGCTACAGGAGGCCTTTGTTTACCCCCCGGAGCTGTGTGAGACATTTTTTTTATGGATGGGCGCTTTTTATTTAACTTCTTTTGGACTGATGCATGCAACACCCGCTGAGTGGCATTAAACAGCTTGAAAGATCAAATACAATTTTTTATATAACTCCGACTGGATTCGTCTGAAAGAAGTCATATACACCTAGGATGACTTGAGGGTGAGTAATTTATGGGCTAATTTTCATTTTTTGGTGAACTAACCCTTTAATGTCTTATACCTTTGACGGTGTTAAACATGGTGTCACATGGCTGGGAATATGTATGGAAATGATATGCAGATGAGGTTATGCATAGTAAAACTAGGCATTGTAAGCTCCTTTATATGGTGAATTCGGGAAGGAGTCGGGGTGGAGATGCACGTACGCACAATCTTCCCTTGACTGGGGTCTATAAAGGGATTTTTGCGCAGGTTAAACATACTTGAGAGTGATTTTGTGCCTCTCTGCGATGGGACCATGACCACAGGCTTCTGGAGGGGATGTAGGTGTGTAGGAGAGAGTGGAGGTAGGAGGGTCCGGAGTAGGTGTGTATCGGAGTAGGGCCACAATACGTATATGGGACTGCACTAAATTTCACCTCAGCAAAATTTTGTAAAACAGCTGTTTATTAAACACTGCATACTATCGAATATCGAACACAGCCCTAGTGCGGAGCCCGTGGCTGTTCTGCAAGCACCAATGTCTTGAACTTGATGTGAGCCACGACTGGAACCCAGTGCAGAGAAAGGTGCAGTGTTCTGTGAAAGGAAGACACTTGGTTGAAAACAACACATTTGAGTGATTTTGCTATGAAAGGGCGAAGAGACATGGGCATGTAGCTTTCAACAAGTGAGGTGTCTAGTGTAGGATTTTTGAGCAGTGGGGTAACCCGAGTCCACGCCTTTCTAATTAGCACAGTAAAGCCTATAACACTCAAATGGCTTAAAATCAAAACCACTGTGGTACAGTTTGCCACTTAAGCGCAAATTAACAGGTAGCAAAAAGTATTTTTGTAGATTCTAATTACAGCCAGTGGTGTAATGTAACGAAGTAATAATACTATATTTTTTGGGAGTATCTGTACTTTACTTGAGTTTTTATATTTCAGCCAACTTTTACATTTACTCCACTACATTTCCTAATTAAAATGTATACTTTTACTCCGATACATTTCCCCGAAGCATATTCGTTACTTACAACAAAATAGTCAGAAGTCAGAAGAACACGAACTGCAGAAAAGCAGGTTTGACGAATCAGTGGTCTGGCACTTTTAAGTTTAGACTCCTAAAAAACACCTTTGCTCATGTGCAAACAAGTGCGCACACAACCGCGGATGATTCATTTTCCACTCAAGTCGAGTCTGGGGTGTGCGATACAGCATCGTCTGCGATAATATGGTAAGTGTTGTTGTAATGATGTGCGATCTGACATTATCAAGTAAGTTAGGCTATAGTAGGCTCACCAAATCACACACAGAGAGTGCACGCAC
>NW_015662926.1:294267-299611 GCF_001515625.1 Sinocyclocheilus rhinocerous
AACACTCCAAAGAGAAAGGAAAACTTGAAATCGCATCATATGACCCCTTTAAGATAAAAAAAAAATACTTTTCGTACTTAAGTACAATAAATCTCACGTACTTTAAGACTTTTACTCAAGTAATATTCTAAACGGTGACTTCAGCTTCTACCAAAGTCATTTTCTGGTAAGATATCTGTACTTTTACTTGAGTATGGCTTTCAGGTACTTTATACACCAGTGATTACAGCTAACGGCAAACAACATGCACAATTAGCAATTTTTTAAAACTCAAATAAGCAGTAAACAAATTAATCCTAACCTACTAGCAGATATTTATTCTAAACAACAAAACAGAAAACTGACATTAAGCAAAACACTTATGCGCTCTTGCCGTGTCCATTGACAATTGCTATTGCTAAAATATATATATATAGATGATTGAAGTAGTGTTTGGTATCGTGCTGTATCATGTGCCTTGTCAGTTTCTCTTTGAGAGAAGCAGTCAATCAGCAGATGTTGAAAGCAGCTTGTTTCACATGCATTTCAGTTTTTATGACTGACCTTTACAATGAACTTTCAGATCCCTATTATTACTAACACTCACAAACCACAAATCACACACTGTAGGCACCACAATCCTGACAACCTGCGCATTTTGCCTGTGTCTGCTAATACACTACTTTCTTCTCCTATTGATCTCTGGAACTGCCAGTCTGCAGTAAACAAAGCAGATTTTATTTCATGTATTACAAGTCATTCAAGGCTCAACCTCATGGCCCTGACAGAGACCTGGGTCAAACCAGAGGACACTGCTACTCCTGCAGCACTCTTCAAAAATTTATCTTTTTCCCACACCCTCCATCTGACTGGAAGAGGTGGAGGTACTGGTCTGCTTATTTTGAATGATTGGAAATTAATCCTTTACCATGGGTGTCAACACCTCCTTTGAATCACATTCAGTTACTATTACCCACCCTCTTAAAATCCATTTTGTATTTGTTTATCGGCCCCCTAGGTCCGCTAGGTAACTTCTTGGAGGAGTTAGATGTGTTGCTCTCAAACTTCCCTGAGGATGGTACTCCTCTGGTTATGCTTGGAGACTTCAAAGTCCACCTAGATAAACCTCAGGCTGCAGACTTCCACACTCTGCTAACTTCTTTTGATCTCAAGCGAGTGTTAACTGCGGCTACTCACAAATCAGGTAACCAACTGGACCTTATTTACACAAGCCACTCAGAGACAGATTAATGCATGGGCCTACCGGGCAGTAGACCAGAGGGGGGCCCAGCTGAATGAATCACAGTGCGTGATTTCAAACAAGGTGGGCCTTTAAATCGGTCTGTGCCCCAGGCATAGCTGTGTTATAATCCGTCCCTGTCGCCACTGCACCTTGGCTATCTGATGTTCTTCATGAGCATCGTTCTAAACTCAGGGCTGTAGAGAGGGTGTGGTGCAAATCAAAAAATCCTACTGACCTCAATGTGTATCAGTCACTTCTCTCTTCCTTCTCTGCTAAAAGAACATATTATCACAACAAAATTAATAATTCATCTAAATTTTGCATGCTCTTTAAAACATTTTCTGTCAAACATCTTACCAGCGAATATACTCTCGCTCAAGTCCTCCTCTCCACTCTCAAAGGCAGAAGTCTCCAAACTCATCCTTTCCAATCATCCTACTACTTGTCCGCTTGATCCTATTCCATCTCATCTCCTTCAAGCCATTTTTCCTTAAGTTGTACCAGCACTCACACACATAATTAACACATGCCTTCACAGTGGTGTCTTTCCCTCAGCATTTAAACAGGCTCAGATAATCCCACTACTTAAGAAACCCACTATTAACCCTGCACTTTAAGAAAACTACAGAACGGTATCTCTTCTTCATTTCTTTGCAAAAACACTTGAATGAGTTGCGTTCAACCAAGTCTCGGCTCGGCAAGTCTTTCTCACACAAAACAACCTTCTGGACAGCAACCAGTCTGGCTTCAGATGTGGACATTCAACTGAGACTTCCTTGCTCTTGGTTGTTTAAGCCCTAAGACTGGCAAGAATGGCTTCCAAATCTTCAAAACGTATCTTACTGGATCTGTCCACTGATTTTGACATGGTTAACCACCAGGTCCTCCTGTCAACCCTCATGGCAAAAGGTATCTCAGGAACTGCACTCTAGTAGTTTGAGTCTTACCTCTCAGATAGGTCCTTGAAGGTATCTTGGAGGGGTGAGGTGTCAGAGTCTCAACATCTAGCTACTGGGGTGCCTCAGGGCTCAGTTCTTGGAGCACTTCTCCTCTCTATCTATATGGCATCACTAGGTTCTGTCATTCAGAAACATGGCTTTTCATATCACTACTATGCTGATGATACTCAACTTTACCTCTAATTCCATCCCGATAATCTGACAATAGCTGCTTGCATCTCAGCATGTCTAACAGACATTTTTTGCCAAGAAATCTTGCCAAGACAGAACTGCTTGTGATTTCAGCCAACCCACCACTTTTCACCCATCACAATTTCTCCATCCAACTAGGCGCATCAACCATAACACTTTCCAGGACAGCCAGGAACCTGACTGAAACTGGGAAACAGGAAACTGCCCGGTCCTGCAAATTTGCCTTATACAACATTAGGAAGATCAGGCCCTTCCTATCAGAACATGCTACACAACTGCTTATTCAAGCTCTAGTTCTGTCCAGGCTTTGCAACTAATCCAGAATTCGGCAGCAACAGTAGTCTTTTTTACGAGCCGAAAAGAGCACATATCACATCTCTGTTCATCAATTTGCACTGGCTACCAATAGCTGCTCGCATAAAATTTAAGGTATTGATGTTTGCCTACAAAAAAACTACTGGTTCTGCACCCCTTTACCAAAATTCACTACTTCAGACTTATGTGTCCTCCAGAATCTTATATATTTATTTATTTTTTTTATTTTTATTTTTTGATGGTCTGAGGAAAGATTAGAAATGCCCCTGATCTGAATGCAGATTGGGAATGTAAAGAATCAGTAAAATGACATTCAAGACACAAGGAAGCAAAAGTACTCACAGGCACAGAGCAAGTGGATCTAAATATAAAAAAATCACTGACATGACTTTTAGGAAAAAGGAAGCAAAACTTGGATATTGTTACAGTGACACATGTGCTCAAAATGAAACCTTAAATGCAACTTCGTGAAAGATATATTAGCAAACATACAGGCATATAAGAAAAAGATTTACACAGAAGCTATTGCTTGGATGACTTTACCTGCATATTTATTTATTAATTTCTTTAATTGCAATGTGGGAAGGGGATGTTGCTCAAAAGCACATTAATATCAGTACATCACAACATCACAAGTCCTTCAAGACATATATCTGAAAAATAAGTTGCATGATCAAGTAGCTGTTGTTTTGACCGACTAAAAAAAAACCTTAATAAGCCAGATTTAGTTTTGTTATGTAAATGCAAAAGGACAAATGACCAGAGTGTACTTTTAAAGTAAAGTAAAAGTGGTGCTCTAAACCTACTTATAAACAAAATCAGGTACAGAAATGGTTCTAATTTCAATGGATGTAACCAAAAATCTTGCAATAAACAGTAAAATTATTTTTACACTGCAGTTTTTTTTAAGGCAAACAAATACAGGCCTACAACTCCATTAATCTGTAGTATGGAGATTTAAAAGTTAATAACAATTAAAGCTAATTAAAAGTTTGACCAGATCAGATATTGCTCCATTTAAACTTGACTATTTTTTTTCAGTTGTTTTGTGAAATTATATAGCTGTGACTGCAGTACAAAACATTTTGTTTGTACATAAAGCTCTTTGTACATGTAAAGACCTAGAAACCTTAGTTTACACTCATTTATATATTTATTTGTTATTTTTTTTAATTTTGTTTATTAGTTCCCACAAGCAACATGTCAGAGTACACACAATTTCAGACCAGTCGAAAAGTTTAGGCATTTTGATCAATAAATCAATAGTTTTCGATTATAAAACTATTAGTTTTTGGTGTAAAAGAATCATATTACAAAGACCATTTATAATAGTTTTGCATTTTATATATATTTCATTTATTATGTTAATATTATGACAAGATATCGTTATTATTACTTCAAATAATAACATGATCATATTATAATATTCTCTGGTACACAGGGACAGCTGCTGCCATTTTTAGACGATTGTTTTGTACACTGTAATTGATTATAAGATAACTAACAAACTGATACGATTTTAAAAGAGTTTCATCTTATATCAATATCTTTTATCGCAATAATTATTTATGTGGTGAAATGCCGTGTAATAAGTGGTATGACTGTACCGTATCCCAAACGTTGGTCTAGTTTGAACTTGCTGCTTGCTAGCAACTGCTTTCTTCACTTTGCTTTCAAGTATATTTAATTTATACAACAGTTCTTTCTGGTCCTCGAATCTGATTGGCTGAGAGGTCTTTCCAAGCATGAGATATTCACTCAATATTACCATGGGAACCGCTTCACCATTTGTATCTCTCCGCTTGCAGCACTACTTTAGCATTCTCACAGTGAGTGTCATGGCGAATGCCTGAAATCCACTAAAAATCTTAGAAATACTACAGTTGTTGTGTCACAGAATGTAGTTTTAGGAGTTTTTTGTTTAGATGAGAACGTAGTTGTTTAGACTTCAAATATGCGGTTTGTTAATAAAGATAATGCCTATTTGAAAATTGGCTTCAATGTATTCGGAGATGTGAGCTCCAGCGCCGTCAGTGGCCGTTCAGCGCTCATGAACCTGCCAAGAACAGCCTTTCCTCCGCCAGCTCTTCTGGAATTTGCCACTGGCTCTGATGTCTCTATAGTGGTTAAACGTGAGATATAATTCATTTTGGGTATATCTAATTGTTGATATTTAATCATTAATCTATTTGTTCGAGAGCAAATAGTTTTGTCTGAGGGCAAAGCCATCATAGCTGGGGTCGTGGCGTGAGTCAGCGTGGGGAAAACAATCCTATCCCCCTAACTGGAAAAGCATGGTGTTAACCCAGTATGGCCTACAGAGAATCAATGGACTACTTGCATTGAGCCTCGTGACGCACTTCCGTTTTGATTAATACGGCTCAGTTATTTCTGGTTATGTATTTTGTCAATGTGCCGTAATCATCTAGTTGACTTAAATGCCTATTAAAATGAGCGTCCGCGGGATGATTTCAAAATCCGGATATTTTCAGAGACAGGGGAAGAGATATTCTGATGATTACTGTGTGCAGAATTTTCCAAACTCAACGGAACGTGACTAAATGTTTAACATCGGTAAATTTCTTTAAGGCAGTTACAGCCAAGGTTATTATAGTTTTGCATTTTTAAATTCGTTTTATTTTAATATCATTTTCAA
>NW_015662926.1:299765-315380 GCF_001515625.1 Sinocyclocheilus rhinocerous
ACTAGGGGCGAGATGTGGGCTGATGACGTCATCGTTTCAGAAAATATACGGATTCGCTGTCCACACGAAAACGCAAGGGCGGCATTTTCAGATTTATCCACTCTGGAACCCGGTTTCAAAAAATATCGGTTTCACTCTCCCAAATCGCGAGAACCGTGTGGACGAAATGCCGATACAAAATTTATGCATATACAGCTAAACGTGTCTCCGTGTGGACGGGGCCTTAATTTAACCTTGACGCAAACGTCTAGCGACACTAAATTAAAGCATGCTGAGATTGATTAGATTGTAAAAGTATACAAATATAGCCAAAATGAAGCAGTCAAGCCTTTTTACTCCATAAATCTACACAAGTTGCATTATAGTTGCAAGTTACATTATCATATTTAAAAGCACCCGACTGAATGATAAATGCGTGTGATATTTAGTTTGAAAATAAATGTAATTTGATTATTTTAATAAAACTTTTTACAATATGTGGTGATGCAACCTCCAATGCGATTCAGTCACTTATTCCTGATCATACCTTTCGCAGTGCAATGTAAACCAGAGTCCTGCGTAGTGGCTCCCCACGGGTAAAATTTAACCATTTGATTAGCCAATATAAACGGGTTTGGTCGGGGAATCAATAGGCACGGGCGGACTGCGGGTCCTATTTACAATTCGATTTGCAGCATTGCGCATTATAGCCATTCGCGCTGTAGCTGAAGTGAATAACAGCTTAGGGAGCGCTCTTTGCTCACTTTCTGTAGCCTATATATAATTTTATTTAGTAAGTTTTATTTTTAATGCTTCTATAAACGTATACTGCAGAGTTTAAGGAGAGACAATTGCATTTAACGGTAAAGGCATATTTAAATATGTTTAAATATGCAATTGTAGTTAAACCATAATAAACCACAATTATACTTGGGTTTTGCTACACTAACCATAGTTTAACCATGGTGTTTAAATTTGGTTATACAAATGGTAAACTGCAAAAAAAAAAGAAAAAGAAAAAAAGGTTACTTCACTTTTACTATAGTAAAACCATGGTTATTTTTCATAAGGGTGCTTATCAGTCAAATTCATTTAAAATTGTAAATTCAACAGGCATAAAATATGATCAGTAAGAGAAAAATGTGAAGACAAGCACTGGACCTCGGCAGGATAGTGGGGAAATATATTTATTTATTATTCAGAATGCATGTTTTAAAGATAAATATATTCATAGGAACATTTCAGCAGGTTGAAGATAATTAATGTTAACGCAGAGAATATGACTAATTGTTTTTTTTTAAAATCCACCCCTAAAACATAGTATAATCTGCTTTCTCATAAAGAATGGTCTGGATGTAGGTGTGCTAAACGCTGACCGGAAACTCCCGAGCCGTGCTGAATAGAACAAGGAAGTAGTTGTGCAAGTAGTCCATTCTTCCAAAGCCACTAGAAGGCAAGCCTGCAACCTTTAGACAAAAAAGCTTAACGGCTAATGCTAACGCTTCCGGTTTGCCAGTATGTGGGAAAGGAGGGTTAAGGCTAGATGGTAACCATTTGTATTTGTAGTAAAACTGGTTATACAAATGGTAATCATTAATGCATTAAAAAAAAACAAAAAAAAAACATGGTTACTATTTTCCTATAGTAAAACCATGGTTAATTTTCGTAAGGGATTGTCTGTAATAATATGAAATAAATGTTTTAATAGGTTATGACAATAACATCACAAAATATCATGTAGCGACATTTATTAATTTCGTTGTGATGTGATGCCATGGAGGGTTACTAAAGCCCCATCAGACCTGGGTTTGCGGTGCAGGGGGTCGGGTCTGTAATGACAGGTCATTGCGACTGCATGGCAGGGTAAATGTGAATATGAATATCAATATTAAGCTTGACATATTTCATACGTGGTATTTCCATAACTACCGTTCTCCTTGCCGGCTCTGTCTGTTTATTCGGCATTACATAAAATGTCCGTTTTTTGTTGTTGTTTTTTTTTTTTACTTATTAGAGGTGCAGAACGCCACACAGCAACTTTTGGTGTATTGATTATCAGTTGTAACCACAATTTCACATGAATAGCCGTGAGATATCACAGCGTGCCGATATACAGCCATATATCACGGCTACGAGTGTGATGTACGACAGTTCGACGACACGAGTGTGTAAATGAATAAGAAACAACAACGGAGTGCCTTTAAAACCCTCTTTTGTGCAGAACAACTTTCTTCCGCCACAGAATCAAATCTTATTGTATGTATTAAAAGCAGTGTATTATGTGGAGTCGAGTATTATGAGAGAGAGATTGACTGAGCGATTTATGTGTTTACCTGCATCTTATACAGCATTCATTTTTCAGCTCAATCTCATATTCACAATAGAAACATGAGTTTGAATGTCCGATGAGGAAAGCGATAGGCTATCTTTGTCGTAGGCTAATGTCCTGTCATCTGTTAATGATTTCCGATGACAGCACTGCTCACTGCATTTGTTGGCTGCCTCTTACAAGCTGTTGTTAAAAGTAAAAACAACTTCCTTGTTTACAACAGCGTTTCAATCTCTTTCAATATAAAACTCTTTACTGCTGACTCGCTCATAAAAAGTCTCTTGTCGCCATCTAAAGGCGGAATAATGTAACTACAATCACCATCACGAACACACACACACACACACTGTTTCCCAATACTAAATACTACTATTATTTATATAAAATATTATATATTGAATAATAATATTTAATAAACAACAACAGCCATCATAAGAGTTGCTAGGCAATTCAGTCAAAGGTAGAAAGGCGCTCTGATATACTACATTGAAGTTACATAAAATATAACGTGATGAGATTTTGCCCTCAGCCAAAACTATATGCTCTGGAACAGATAATAGATTAATGAGACCAAAGACTGCCCGTTAGATTTACCCAAAACGAATTATATCTTAAGTTTTAACCACTATAGAGACATCAGAGCCAGCGGCAAATTCCAGAAGACCTGGCCGAGGTGAGACTGCTCTCTGCAGGTTCATGAGCGCTGAACGGCCGCTGACGCCCTGGTGCTCACATCTCCGAAAACGTTGCAGCAAATTTTCAAATAGATGTTATCTTTATTAACAAAGAGACATCAGAGCCAGCGGCAAATTCCAGAAGACCTGGCCGAGGTGAGACTGCTCTCTGCAGGTTCATGAGCGCTGAACGGCCGCTGACGCCCTGGAGCTCACATCTCCGAAAACGTTGAAGCAAATTTTCAAATAGACATTATCTTTATTAGACGTTATCTAAACAAGTACATTCGCCTAAAAAACTCTTAAAACTACATTCCGTGACACAAAAACAGTATTATTTTTTAAATTGTAGTGGATTTGGGCGTCTGCCATGACACTCGCTGTAAGAAATAAAGGAAGCAGAGTGAAACAAACAGTGAAACGGTGGGAAAATGAGTTCTGTTATCACTAATATCGCACTCTTATATCAGCCAATCATATTCGAGTACCAGAAAGAACTGTTGTATAAATATATGTATATACACACACAGTCATGTGAAAAAGAAAGGACACCCTATTGAATTCCATGGTTTTCTGTATCAGGACATCTTAAAAAATCATCTGGTCCTTGGCAGGTCTTAAAATCTGGAAAATAAAACCTCAGATGAACAACACATCACATATCACACTGTGTCATTATTTATTTAGCAAAAATAAAGCCAATATGGAAAATCCAAGGGTGACAAAATAAGGACACCCTATGATTCAGTTAATTGTAGATCTATTTTAGCAGCAATAACTTCAAGTAATCATTTTCTGTAAGACTTTTTCAGTCTCTCACATCATTCTGGAGGAATTTTGGCACACACTTCTTTACAACGCTGCTCCAGTTTATTGAGGTTTGTGGGCATTTGTTGATGCACAGCATTTCAGTCTAAATGAGGTCTGGACATTAAACGGGCTATTGCAACACCTTTGCTGGTGTGCTTGGGATAATGGTCCTGTTGCATGACCCAATTTTGGCCAAGCTTTAGCTGTCAGACGGATGGCCTCACATTTGACTCTCTAATACTTTGGAAACACAGAGGTGTTCACTGTCGACTCAATGGTGTCTTTTGGCTTTCACCAAATGTGGCGCTGTGCATTATGGCCAAACATCTCCACTTTGGTCTCGTCTCTTCAAAGGACATTGTTCTAGAAGTCTTAGGGTTTGTTCAGATGCAACTTTGCAAACCTAAGCTATCCTGCCATGTTCTTTTTAGAGAGAAGAGGCTTTCTTCTGGCAACACTTCCAAACATGCCATACTTGTCTGGTCTTTTTCTAATAGTACTGTCACAAACTTTATCATTTAACATGTCAACTGAGGCCTGTAGAGTCTGAGGTGTAGTTCTTGGGTTGTCTGCAATTTCTCAGAGTCTTGTATGGTCTGATCATGGGGTGAATTTCGTCCACTCCTGGGGTTGCGAGGATTGGTGTCTGTCTTGAATGTCTTCCACTTGTGAATAATCTTCCTCACTGTGGAATGATGGACTTCAAAAATTGTTTGGAAATGGCCATATTACCCTTCCCAGATTGATGGCAGCAACAATTGCTTCTGTAAGATCATTGCTGATGTCTTTCCTCTTTGGCATTGGGTTAACACACATCTGAAGACTCCAGACTAGCAAACGGCCAAAACGTTTGCTTTTATAGAGGTGCTCACACTTGCTGATGATCAGTTAATCAAATACCTTTGATTAGCAGTGCCTGACTGTTACTTACCTTCTTAATTCCTATGTTTAAAGGAAGAGTGTCCTTAGTTTGTCAAACATGGCTTTTCCATTTTGGCCTAGCTTTTATCAAATAAATAATGGCACAGTGTGATATGCTATGTGTTGTTGTTCATCTGAGATTTTATTTTCAAAATCTTGAGACCTGCCAAGGACTAGATGATTTTTTTTTTATTATGTTCTGATACAGAGAACCATGGAATTCAATAGGGTGTCCTTTCTTTTTCACATGACTTTGTATATGTATATACAGTAATGAAATACATTTTCATGTCCATATCTTAACCCGTTTTAATATTATATATATATATAAGCAAAATCGCACTGCGGCCACTGACACCCTGGAGCTCACATCTCCGAAAACTTAAGAAAATGTTTAAATAGATGTTATCTTTATTAACAAACCGCATATTTGAAGACTAAACAAGCGTTTTTTAAATTATTTTTTTAATTATTTTTTTCAAGGAATAACCCTCTGGGATGCTGAGATGCTGCAGAGGAATATTAATGTACGACCACAGCCAAACACTGACTTCAAAATTATTGCCACAGATTCAAGTGAAGACAAAGCCAATGCTCTTAATGTCTCTGCATCTCTTGAAGCCAGCTTTCTGTGTGGATTAGTCAGTGTGAAAGGATCAGCAGACTATTTAAATAACAAGAAGTCATCGAAACATCAGTCTCGAGTCACGTTACAGTATTATACAACCTCACGCTTTGAGCAGTTAACTATGGAGCATCTTGGGGCAGGGAACGTAAAGCACTGCAATGTATTTCAGGAGGGCTCGGCCACACATGTTGTTACAGCTCTACTGTATGGAGCTCAAGCATTCTTTATTTTTGATCGTGAGGTTTCGTCCAATGAAAACCATCAAAAGATACAAGGTGACCTCCAAGCATCAATCAAAAAGATACCTTTAATATCAATAGAGGGCCAGGCATCTTTGAAAATGAATGAAATGGAACAAGAGAAAATTGACAAGTTTAGCTGCACTTTTCATGGAGATTTTGCTCTGGAAATCAATCCAGTCTCCTATGTCGATGCCATCAAGGTGTACTCAGAGCCACCAAAACTGTTGGGTGAACATGGAGAGAATGCTGTGCCCATGACCGTGTGGCTTTACCCTCTGAAAAAACTAGATTCGGCAGCCACTCAGTTAGTCCGGGAGATCAGTGTTAGCCTATTACGACGTGCCCAACGGATCATGGATGAACTGCATAATTGTGACAATCAATGTCAAGATCTGATGAGGGACAATATTGCCATTCAATTCCCTGAAATCACAGCTAAGATCAGTAATTGTAAAGACCTCTGTTCAGAGTACAAAATTGTTTTTCAGAAACATCTCTGCAGGCTTCTTCCATCCATAAGGGGTGGAGGAAAAGAAGAACAGGAGCTTATTGATGCCCTGAATGACAAAGAAATATCCCCATTTAAAGGTGCTCTGGTAACCAAGTATCTAAATGAGCGAGAGCGAGAGATGAATGTTGTTAGATCATACCTCGACATCATGAAAGATGTCCCTGTTCTTTCATCCAGCAATGACTTGGACAAAGTTATCTTGAAAGCATCCAATAACTATGTCATAGCTTTTGCACTCACCTCCTTAAATGAAAAGGACCCATACCTTTCAGACTTGGAGAATTACCTGAAGGCACAATCCTGTAACAATGGAGAGCAAATAAGTTTTGATCAAAACTCCTCAAAGAAGACAGAGAAATGGTTTTCATCAGGAGACGCAACTATATTGACCAGGGCAACCATACAGGCCTTCCTAGATTTTAAAGAAGCCAATAAAGGAAGAAAGAACATTGAATTCTGCATTGCATCAATCCCAGACGAACTCAGCACTGCCTCTTCAATTAATGTTTATGAAAGAGGAAGACTCATCAGCTCACAGTATGAGCTTCCCTCAAAACCACCAATTCCGGTTTTCTTGAGTGCTGAGCATGACTGCATACATCTGCAAATCAAACCTCCTGACCGTGGGGTTAGCTGTGTGGACTCGTACTGTATTTCATATCAGTCTGCACAGAGCTCTGAATGTAGAAGAGCCGACAACCTCTGACAGCGATTCAGATGATGATGATGATGGAAGAGATAAACTGACTGAGCTTGTCTGGGACAAAACCTTCAAACAGATGAAGGCTTTTTTCAAGACACTTGGGGCCATTGAAAGCAAAGATCTGTCATGAAACAAAAATAGAGACAAAATCCATTAAAGAGCTAAAAGACAACTTCATGGCGGCTAAAGGAAAGTTCATGGACACAAAGCAAATGCTTGATGCACTTGAAAAGGAATTCCATGGAATTGAGGACAAACTAATGAAGTTGATCAAATTGTCCTCTGATTGCATAAGAAGACTAGATGAAATTGCACTGAAGCCAAATTCTCTCTCCACAGCCGAATATCTCGAAATCCTGATTAAAACCGAGAAAGAGGAGAAAAGTCCTGGCTTTGAGGACCGCATTGTTGGACTTGAGAAGATGAAACAAGAAACTCTTATCCTGGAAAAGATTGCTAAAGGGGAAAATTTGCTTGAAAAAGAGCGCCAAATGATGGTGGAGAGAGAGAAGAGAATGAAGACTGTTGCCCTGAAAATTCTGAAAATGAAGAAAGCTGTTAGTGCCTTATAGCCATAGCCTTCATTCATATATGGATCAAACCTCATCAAGAATACTGAATTTAAGCATTTAAGAGTAATTTTAAGCTGGTTTTTGTCTCTTTAATGATGCAAAGTCAAATTTCTCAAGAGTCCCCTTACCAAAAAGTAGTATACTTCAAGTTTATTTTATTAAGTATACTTAAGTAAAGTTCAAGTATATTTTTTAAGTATACTTTATGTAGCAAGTATACAAATATCAGTGTACTAGTAGTATACTTGTAAGTGTGTAGTGCCAGTACGTGCGCTCATTGGCGCCCCCTCCTGCTGGTCGTGCCCTAGGCGACCGCCTAGTTTGCTACTTTGTTTATGCCTAGAAACGGCCTGAACCACAGCCACCACAAAATCAGACTTTAGCTCCTCTTTTTACTTTGAGATCGTTCTGAGGTTAAATACAGATTTAAAATCATAACAAGAAACAGTTTAATACCTGGGGAAAAAACAGTCCTGAAATATAAGGCTGCCAGTAACTTTTCACCAGCACTGTTTCAAGATTATCTTACTCATATTTAAGGATGACCCAATGAATGCTCTAGAACTTTTTTTTTAATTTCTGTTTTGTTGTTAATGCAATATTGTTTTCAGTCATATGTGTGTAAGTAAATATATAATAAATCCAGGACTTTTTCACTAGTAAGATGTCTGACCTTGAGATAATTGAACTGGCTTGTCTTGGCCGACCTTTTCAGTTGGGAATGCTTTATGACTGCCGAAGAGATGTCCTCATTCCAGGTAATCAAAGCCACACGGACACACTAACAGATGACACAGGGGAGGAAACAATCAGAAGGTCTATTTTATTAATTTGTGCTTTATATTTGGGCTAACTAATGATTAATATACAATTTTTCCCTCAAGGAATAACCCTTTGGGATGCTGAGATGCTGCAGAAGAATATTAATGTACGGCCACAGCAAAACACTGACTTCAAAATTATTGCCACAGATTCAAGTGAAGACAAAGTCAATGCTTTTAATGTCTCTGCATCTCTTGAAGCCAGCTTTCTGGGTGGATTAGTCAGTGTGAAAGGATCAGCAGACTATTTAAATAACAAGAAGTCATCGAAACATCAGTCTCGAGTCACCTTACAGCATTATACAACCTCACGCTTTGAGCAGTTAACTATGGAGCATCTTGGGGAAGGGAACGTAAAGCACTGCAATGTATTTCAGGAGGGCTCGGCCACACATGTTGTTACAGCTCTACTGTATGGAGCTCAAGCGTTCTTTATTTTTGATCGTGAGGTTTCGTCCAATGAAAACCATCAAAAGATACAAGGTGACCTCCAAGTATCAATCAAAAAGATACCTTTAATATCAGTAGAGGGTCAGGAATCTTTGAAAATGAATGAAATGGAACAAGAGAAAATTGACAAGTTCTTTCATCCAGTAATGACTTGGACAAAGTTGTCTTGAAAGCATCCAATAACTATGTGATAGCTTTTGCACTCACCTCCTTAAATGAAAAGGAACTGTACCTTTCAGATTTGGAGAATTACCTGAAGGCACAATCCTGTAACAATGGAGAGCAAATAAGTTTTGATCAAAACTCCTCAAAGAAGACAGAGAAATGATTTTCATCAGGAGACGCAACTACATTGACCAGGGAAACCATACAGGCCTTCCTAGATTTTAAACAAGCCAATAAAGGAAGAAAGAACATTGAATTCTGCATTGCATCAATCCCAGACAAACTCAGCACTGCCTCTTCAATTAATGTTTATGAAAGAGGAAGACTCATCAGCTCACAGTATGAGCTTTCCTCAAAACCACCAATGCCGGGTTTCTTGAGTGCTGAGCATGACTGCATACATCTGCAAATCAAACCTCCTGACCGTGGGGTTAGCTGTGTGGACTCGTACTGTATTTCATATCAGTCTGCACAGCGCTCTGAATGAACAGATGTGGATACTAATGGGGTTTCTGATCAGGTCACTGTCAATCAGTTAAAACCACATAAAGAATATTGTTTTACCTGCAAGGCTGTGTGTCGTCCAGGAGTAAGTCTGACAAGTGACACAACATCATTCTTCAGGACTCGTCCATGTGCTCCTCCTGGAGCACCTACAATAAAACAAGTAGAATCTGAGTCTGCAACTGTTGTCTGGGATGTTCCTACATCTGTGGGTGAGGATGTTCTGGTCACTGGTTATGTGTTGGAGTTCAGAGAATGCACAAAGGATCATGCAAATGAAAAACCTTGGAAATCTACAAACAGGGAGTGCACTCTTCAGGGACTAAAAGGAGACACAATTTACATGGTCAGAGTTTTTGCAAACTGTGGAAATGATGGAGTGAGTCTCTCCAGTCCTGATAGCCCTACCATTAAAAGCCGTGCTTGCACAGGTTCTGCACGATCCTCTTCAATAACATCCTCTGCTTCTCAATCGGGCTCAAACTGATAAGCGATATTAACGACGCCGTTGTTTACAATACAATAGAGGTGAGGGGTACAGTGGGAGTGGCAATCATATTCCAGGGTGGCCGTGCCACTCTTTATCACAACCCTGCTAAAATGTAGTGCCAGTACGTGCGCTCATTGGCGCCCCCTCCTGCTGGTCGTGCCCTAGGCGACCGCCTAGTTTGCTACTTTGTTTATGCCTAGAAACGGCCTGAACCACAGCCACCACAAAATCAGACTTTAGCTCCTCTTTTTACTTTGAGATCGTTCTGAGGTTAAATACAGATTTAAAATCATAACAAGAAACAGTTTAATACCTGGGGAAAAAACAGTCCTGAAATATAAGGCTGCCAGTAACTTTTCACCAGCACTGTTTCAAGATTATCTTACTCATATTTAAGGATGACCCAATGAATGCTCTAGAACTTTTTTTTTAATTTCTGTTTTGTTGTTAATGCAATATTGTTTTCAGTCATATGTGTGTAAGTAAATATATAATAAATCCAGGACTTTTTCACTAGTAAGATGTCTGACCTTGAGATAATTGAACTGGCTTGTCTTGGCCGACCTTTTCAGTTGGGAATGCTTTATGACTGCCGAAGAGATGTCCTCATTCCAGGTAATCAAAGCCACACGGACACACTAACAGATGACACAGGGGAGGAAACAATCAGAAGGTCTATTTTATTAATTTGTGCTTTATATTTGGGCTAACTAATGATTAATATACAATTTTTCCCTCAAGGAATAACCCTTTGGGATGCTGAGATGCTGCAGAAGAATATTAATGTACGGCCACAGCAAAACACTGACTTCAAAATTATTGCCACAGATTCAAGTGAAGACAAAGTCAATGCTTTTAATGTCTCTGCATCTCTTGAAGCCAGCTTTCTGGGTGGATTAGTCAGTGTGAAAGGATCAGCAGACTATTTAAATAACAAGAAGTCATCGAAACATCAGTCTCGAGTCACCTTACAGCATTATACAACCTCACGCTTTGAGCAGTTAACTATGGAGCATCTTGGGGAAGGGAACGTAAAGCACTGCAATGTATTTCAGGAGGGCTCGGCCACACATGTTGTTACAGCTCTACTGTATGGAGCTCAAGCATTCTTTATTTTTTGGAGTTCAGAGAATGCACAAAGGATCATGCAAATGAAAAACCTTGGAAATCTACAAACAGGGAGTGCACTCTTCAGGGACTAAAAGGAGACACAATTTACATGGTCAGAGTTTTTGCAAACTGTGGAAATGATGGAGTGAGTCTCTCCAGTCCTGAAACTGTGTTTTCGGCCAGTTGTAAGGGTAAAAATCAAAAAAGGATGGGAGTGGGTTGTTCTTGAATCAATCTTCACGAATAGAAAAAGGCAATCCGTCAATCCATTCACTGATGCTACACAAAAAAATGTCAGAGAATGTAAGTTTTAATCAGTATGTGTTCGGAAGAAAGGTGGAGGATGCGAAAAACAAAGTAATTCTTCTTTTGGGATCAACAGGTGCAGGAAAAACCACACTCATCAATGTGATGATCAATTACATACTAGGTGTAAAATGGCAGGATGCATATCGCTTCAAACTAATCAATGAAGTGACCAATCGCACACAAGCTGAGAGTCAGACATCTATTGTCTCATCTTTTGAGCTGTACAATCAGCCTGGCTTTCAAATTCCCTATTCTCTCACAATTGTAGACACACCTGGATTTGGTGATACAAGAGGAATCGCACATGATAAACTTATTACAGAGCAGGTCAAAAGCTTTCTTTGTAGCCCTTTGGGAATCGATCACATTGATGCCATCTGCTTCGTTGTCCAAGCCTCTCTTGCCCGCCTGAGTGCCAACCAGAGGTACATCTTTGACTCAGTCTTATAAATTTTTGGCAAAGATGTCGTGGAGAACATCATCATTTTGGTGACATTTGCAGATGGTAAAGACACCCCAGTTCTAGAAGCCATCAAAGCAGCAGATCTGCCCTGTCAAAAGAATAAAAAGGGACAGCCCACCCATTTCAAGTTCAACAATTCAGCTGTGTTTGCAGACAAAAAAATAGAAGAGCCGACAACCTCTGACAGCGATTCAGATGATGATGGAGGAGATAAACTGACAGCTTGTCTGGGACAAAACCTTCAAACAGATGAAGGCTTTTTTCAAGACACTGGGGACCATTGAAAGCAAAGATCTGTCAATGACTATAAAGGTCTTAGAGGAACGAGAGCGCCTTGAGAAAGCCATGACAAGTCTGACCCGTCAAATAACTGCTGGTCTCTCTAAACTGAGTGAGATCAAAAAATTCAAGCAATGTTTGGAAAATGAGAGTGAGAACATGGCACAAAATGAGAATTTTGAACAAGAGGTAGAGGTGATGAAAGCAAATAGAACCCCTGTAAGTGCCAACCAGAGGTACATCTTTGACTCAGTCTTATAAATTTTTGGCAAAGATGTCGTGGAGAACATCATCATTTTGGTGACATTTAACAAAAACAGAGGCAAAAAACATTAAAGAGCTAAAAGACAACTTCATGGCGGCTAAAGGAAAGTTCATGGACACAAAGCAGCAGATCTGCCCTGTCAAAAGAATAAAAAGGGACAGCCCACCCATTTCAAGTTCAACAATTCAGCTGTGTTTGCAGACAAAAAAATAGAAGAGCCGACAATCGTGCACAAAAAATATTATATAACACTAATTTTAGCATTTACTCTCCCTTTTGAGTGCCATGGCAAAGCATGTTGGGAAATAGAAATCCCAGTCCAGTTTGTGTTAAATTTGAGCTTGTCTAAATCAAAAGAAATTAATTCATAAAACTCAAAACAATCAAACAGTTAATTAAATTTGTTTAAAGTTAATTTGACTGAACTTAAGTTTAATTTAAGTTTGCCCTACTCAAACCAATTAATTATTTTGAACATTAGGGTTTACAATGCACACTATTAAGGGTATGGGTGAAATTACCTGAAAGTGAAATCTTCTGTCAACCAAATAAGTGTCATTTAGAAAACTTAATCAGAAAACTTCTGTAGTTCAGCCAAACATATCAGAAGGATGTGTGTCATTGTAAAAAATAAAAAATAAATAACTGAAATATTAAATAAAATAATTCAGGAAAACATTCCTCTGCAACACTTCTCAACATGGCAATCATCTTGAGTAGTTTGTAGATGTATGTTTGTGTTAGACAAGTGCTAGATAAAGCTTGTTTGTGTCTTTGGTTAACATTAGTCCTAATTACCACCACAATAGAGCTTTACAAATACACAAACATCTGCAGACAATTAGTGTGAAGCAGTTGTCAAACCTCATTAAGGGGGAGGTGAATCTCATTATCTGTGTTTAGAGTCCTGACGACATAGATTAGTGTCGTGTTATTCAAATTGAATAAGCATGAGCCCCGTCAGACTACATCCCTGATTGACATCCCGTGGTAACTAGGATTTACACAAGCTTCAGTCTGGATCCAGAACACCTGAGAAGAGATGATGCCAACCCCTCAGAGGACCTCAGATGATGCCAACCCTGAAACAACATACAGAACTACCACATTTTGCTATAAGTTTGATTGCATCATATAATAATTGCTGTTAATAGTGTTCATCGTCTGTTTTATTACGTCTTAAATTGATTTTTCCGTACATTTCTGCCATATGTACATTAATTGACAGTCACCACTGATAAGCTACCACTAAATATTGTAGAAACTTAATTTGCTGTAAAGTTGCTTTGCAATGATTTGTATCGTGAAAAGCGCTGTACAAATAAACTTGACTTGACTTGACTTGACTTGACTTGACACAACTCACTTGACCAATACGTCAGAGTACACCTCCTGAAAGCTTCATTCAATCAAACACTTAAACAAACATCAACACCCTGCCAATTACATGATAGGCTAATTTCATTATTCTAATGTCTTAAATGCTATTTCAGTTCTTATTTGGGTAGTTGATACAGAGTCCATGAAACTTTTTTGATTAACAACAAGATTTTATTTTAATATTTCTATGAATGTATATGACATATTTTAGTGTCACCATTCCTCTAAAAGTTTTCCAAAATTTGAATCACCACTATTTTATTTTAAACCACTCTGCTGTGTGACAAATGGATTTTTAAAGAATACTTAATTCTCTAACTTCCAAAAGGCTGTCAGGACTGCAAAACATAAATTTTTATCTGATATTATTGTAAAAAACTCTCACTGTTCTAGAACGCTGTTCTCAACTATTGATTCTGTCCTCAATCCTTCTGTTAAGTCTTAATCTGTTATCTCTTCTTTTGAGTGTGAAAAGTTTCTCAACTTCTTTTCTGACAAAATCAAAACTATTCGAGCCCAAGTGTTTACGTGATACAACCTGTATCCGATCCCTCTTTCTCCTGCTCACAGTGGAGTGAATTTGCGCTGGTTTCTCTTCAGACATGTAGAGAAATCGCTTTAAAATTTAAACCTACTTCTTCTCCTCACGACATTCTTCCTTCCCGTTTTCTAAAGCAGATCTTCGATACAGTTGGTCCAGATATTTTATGTATTATTAATAATTGTCTGTCAGACGGGACAGTTCCAGCCTGTTTTAAACTTGCTACTGCGACCCCAATTCTCAAAAAACCCTCACTTGATGCAGCAATGTATGCAAACTATAGACCCATCTCCAATTTGCCATTTTAATCCAAAATTCTTGAAAAAGCTGTTTTCATTCAGTTGCAAAACTATCTACAAATTAACTCCATCTCTGACATTTTTCAATCCAGCTTTAAAACCTTGCACAGTACTGAATCTGCGCTCTTAAATGTTTTTAATTATATTTTAATGACCACAGACGCTGGTGATACCATGGCATTAGTGTTGTTAGATTTGAGTTCAGCTTTTGACTTTGTGGACCACATGATTCTTTAATCCCAGCTTGAACGCTCGATCGGCATCTCTGGTACAATTTTGAAATGGTTTCAATCTTTCCTGTCTAATAGAAGTTTTTCTGTTAGTTTAGGTGCCCTTTCATCCTCGATGGCTCAACTTACTTGTGGTGTACTGTATATGCTACCTCTGGGATCTATTATGAGTAAATTTGGGGTATCATACCACTGCTATGCAGATGATACACAACTCTAAATACCCATAAAACGTAATGATAACTTAGCATATAAAAGACTGGAAGCCTGTCTGCTCGAAATCAAAGTGTGGCTTACAAATAATTTTATTTTAGGCCTACTTAATGACGATAAAACCCAAACCATTCAATTTGGGCCAAAAGAGCATTCAGGTGAAGACTCTATTGACCTTGGCACACTTACTCCATATCTTACTTCAGATCTTTACTCAAAGATCTTGGTTTCCACCTTGATAATAGTCTCAAATTAGATAAACAAATTAACCTCTTAAGATCCGAGAAAATATTTTTAGGAAAAAAATAGTTTTTTTCATGTCTTTACATTGTTTAGAGCATAAAATTTTTTTTTAAAACTTTTTTTTTTTTTTTAAATGATATTTCATTCATAAGTTATGCTATGTCCTCGGTAGAGGACATCGGGACTCAATTTAAAAAATAAATAAAAAGACATGAATGAACATGCATAGGCAAAAATAAGAGATTTTTAAAATCACCAATACATTTTTATTTTTCAGAATGTTTTTTTTTACCAAACTTTGTATAAAGATGATTCTCAACTATGTTATAACTGAGTGATTTAATACCATTTTTCTTTCTGCAAAATGTGTGTAAAATGGCCATAAACGGGTTTTCTCATTATATACAATGTATCTATAAACTAAATCTAGTTTGCATATTAATGTGTTTTTGGGGTAACATGTAATGAAAAAAGAAGTGTAATA
>NW_015662926.1:315404-324826 GCF_001515625.1 Sinocyclocheilus rhinocerous
TTGAAGACCAAGGAGAGGGAGTGGTCATAGTGAAACATCCAAACAGTTAGTATCTCTGAAAAGCCATGAATGTGCTCTGTACAGGCCATCTAGACTTAAAACTGTGGCATGTATAGTCTCAGAGAAATACACCAAAATATAATGTCCTCATATGAGGTCACAGGGTCTCAGGAGGATAAAAGATACAGCTTTACGATTCTCTCCGGAAAAAGCCATGCTCCTGGAGGCGCGCCGTGGGCGGAGCTAAAGAGTGACCAGCACTTGGGCGCTGAATGCCAACAATTGATGCCGTTTCACTTACCGTCTGCAGTTCTGAATCATGACCGGGATCTTTTATAGCTGGGACCGCTCCATCTTTCAGTATCAAACGATGTGCAAATCCAGCATCGAACTGGGCCTTGTTTATAAAACGTTCGTCAACAAACACACTTGTGAAACTCCGTTGCTGCCCCGGAAAAACAAACTGTATCCACTGTTTACATAACGCTGGGTTCTTTAGGAAGGTGAACAAAGTTATCTTTCCCTTACAACCAAAAACAAATTCTTTGGGTTGGAGACATTCTTCCCGAGCAAGTCCCGAGCAGCGCTGCCGCCGAATGAAGCGCGTTGATGGGTGCGATCTCGCTCTTACTCTGGTCGATGCATGCGCGGGCGCATTCTTCTGGGAGAAATGCCCATATAAGGAGTTCCACCCTCGTTTACGTCATTAAGAGCCACGATCGAAAAAAACTCTCCGAAACTTGTACGAACCCGGAAGTAAGATTTTTGGCACAGAAATGCTCCGTCATATGTACAAATTGTTTTTTGAAACTTTGTCTATGCTTGAGAATCCAACTCTTTAACAGTGTAAACAACTCTGAATGCATGAAACAGCATTTTCCTAACAAGCAACCATATTTTTTTTAAATAAGCCCAAAAACCGAAACCCGCGACCTGGGATTTTTTTACTCAACTCAACAAAAAAGAAGCCCAAAGCGGACTTGGCAACTTTGCCTGCGTGTGAGCTGTCTAAATGATTCAGATCGAATCACGAATCGATTCATTAACTGTCTATCTATCTATCTGCATTTATTTTAAGATTTTTTAATAGTTTTTCATAGGCTAGTTTTGGAAAATAATGCTAAGAACTATTGTAATAGTTTAAAAGTTTTTTATTTGCAAATGTGTGTATGCGTAAAGGAGTGTATATGTGTGTGGTAGGGTGAATAAGTAGGCTATGAGATTACCTGTGAATGCAACATTTATAGCATATTAAATAATTTTTTTTTTTACATTTATTCATTTAGCACACTTTTAACTTTTCAACACATCTCAGGAACATTTATCATTTTTTTCCACTATACACCCAACATGCAGTTTTTAACATTGCAGTTCTGTGTGTGATGAATATCTGGAAATTCATCGCACATTTACTCACCTTTATATGATTTCGTAAGAGAACATTCACATTAGTCTTTAAATATGTTCAGAAAAGTGTGCTATTGTATACACTGAAAAAAATAATTCTAAGAACGATTGTAATAGTTTAAAAGTTTTTTATTTGCAAATGTGTGTATGTGTAAAGGAGTGTATACAGTACGTGTGTGGTAGGGTGAATAAGTAGGCTATGTTTTGACTGACCTTTTGATGTTTAGTTTTCCTCAAAACAGTATAAAATTACCCTGTCCAACTTAAACTGAGGACACACAAGTGCACACACACAAACACAAACTTGATGTGGACATAATGTTCCACTCTTCTTGGTAATTCCCAGTGTCCTGATTTTCTCATTATACACCTTCACCAGATAATGAGTATGTGTTGTCAGCGGTTAAAAGCATGTCCTTAGATTAACAAACTGACTGAGATGAGTTTGATTACATATATTAGCACCATTATGTGACAAATTAGACACACACATCAGCCTAAATACTGAACATGGATGCTAAGCCTATAGCACTAAAGTAAAACAGACACAGTTTCAGTGTGAGTACCAGTGAGAAGCCCAAAAAACAACCCAATGCTTGTTAAAACTTCAAATGACTGTTGGTTTTCAATCAGTAAAGCAAAAGATATGGAAATTTTTATTTAAATGTTGGGTTGCCAATATTTGCATTAGACAGATGCTTTTATTCAAAGCAATTAGGGAACTATCTCACCTGCATGTCCAATTTATATACTGACATCAATCAAAAGAAGCCAAAAGATTAATCATTCAATCCAAATGAATTCTCATGAGTCAACATAAAGAACAATCAATAGCCATTCACAGGTCAAGGTTGAGTAGGTTGATGTTCTACATTTGCTGAAATGCAAATTGCACTTGGTATCCTACAATGCAATACACTTTCCATTTCCATAACGGATGTAACCAAATATTTAAGACTGACAAATCAGGTTTAAAAATCCTTTTTTGACCAAACAATGAGGGACGAGACTTTGTGTATAAAATGTGGCCTTGGTTTCCAATGTACAACAACATTTCTCCCCCCCCACATTTTTATCATCTCTTTCTCTATACATTATTTGAACTGCCAAAACTTAAAATGAAATTGGATTGGATTGAAAAAAAAAATATCAAAACAACATGACACACCATAACAATACGTAAGTGGTAAACTGGTCATTCTCACAAAATAAACCTGACAAGGTTATCTCTGCCACCCTGAAAGGGTTTACATGAAATAGAGGAGTAAAGTATCACCCTGAAGGAAATTATTTTGCATATTTTAAAGACCAGCTGAGTATACAATATTCCATCCAGATCCATTTTGGGTTCCCCAAAGAACCTTTCAGTAAACAAGTATTAAAAGAACTGTTTTTTTCTTGAAGAACGTTTTCATAGAACCATGAAGAACCTTTATTTTCAAGAGTATAGATAGATAGATAGATAGATATTATACAAAAATATTTGATCACAAATTTTAAAAACATTCCTCCACACAATTTCTTACTGTCCTGCAGCATAGAGATCCATCAAAATACATTCTCTCTCCTTTCAGGAAGAGTCAATAATGAAGAAAGATGTTTATTGCTCTAATTAAGCAGACACATTCACCGATTCTTATTCCATGCCATTTAACAGGCTTTAGAAATGCAGCGAGAGATGGAGAGAAGGCTATTGTGGAGACATACATGTGTCTGTCTGAATATGCTGCCTAATTATGTCCTTTGAGACCAGGACAAGAGGAGAGGGGAAGGAGAGAATGAAGAGGGGGAAACGTAGGATGAGAAAGAGGGAGAGAGAGAATAGAGGGGGAGGAGAGATGTGAGTGCCTCGAGGAGCCTGAGAGACCGAGGTCTTAAGCCAGAGATGAATGGAAGAAGACAAACTAAACAGACATAAGAATGACAGAGAGAGAGAGTTGGGGGAGGAATGGACAGGCAAAAAGAAAAAGAAAAGCCGTTGAGAGGAAGTAAAGAACACTAGATACACAAAAGAAAAACAAGAGCAATACTTTCAGCCAGACTTTCTATTATAAAAGTGGAGGACTGTATACAAGAGACTTAATGACAAAGACACTCACACATTGTCTCATTCAGAGATTACCTGTGAATGCAACATTTATAGAATATTTCGATTTTTTAAAAAAATTTTTTTACATTTATTCATTTAGCACACTTTTAACTTTTCAACACATCTCAGGAACATTTATCATTTTTTTCCACTATACACCTAACATGCCGTTTTTAACATTGCAGTTCCGTGTGTGATGAATACCTGGAAATTCATCGCACAGTTCTTCACCTTTATATGATTTCGTAAGAGAAAATTCACATTAGTCTTTAAATATGTTCGGAAAAGTGTGCTATTGTATACACTGAAAAAAATGGTGTAGGATGTATTTTGAAAAAAAAATTCACTCAGAAATTTCACAAATAATTACAAAGAATCTGCAAGTAACACTGAATAAACATGAGATTTTGAAGAAGAAAGACTCCAATAATCCAATAATCTTTCATTATCAGTGTACATTTTCTGTATATATTGTGTCCATCATACAGGTGCATAACATTTCTGTATGGCCAACTACATTGGCTAAATGTGCAGTATACATACAGAACACACTGTGTGGTATACTGTATCCCTGGATGCAATGAGCTCGACTTGCTCATCAGTTTCCTGTGTGATTAATGAACCACAATATCAACTGTAATATTTCTTAACATCCCTTTATTTATTTTTTTATGTAAAGTCAATCAAGTGATGTAAAAAGAAGCCAAAACAGTAAAATCACAGTTGATATCGTGATAAATGTTGATATTATGTTTATGAATATTTACCAAAAAAAATTACAATTCTTTCTTCTGTTGAACACAAAACAAGATATATATTAATAAATGTCTCAGTGTTTTTTTGTGCACAATGCAAGTCAATGGGGTCCAATGTTTTTGGACTCCAATGTTCTTCATACTCTTTGTGCATGTGTTACGCAAAAGAAAGTAAATCATACAGAACAGAACCACTTAATTGTGAGTTAATGATAGTTTCATTTTTGGGTGAACTATCCCATTAAGACATTAGAAAATTGGATTTAAAATGTGAAAACAATGTGCCATACTATCTGAATCATTGCATATTGTGTACTTCACATACTACAGTACCTAACTTTTAAAATGGTAGTGTTCGGTAAGTATTCCATTCCAAACACAGCCTTTTATTTTCTCTCTCTTGGCATTAAAGGCTACAACTGCATTGTTTCTAGGCTGATCAGATTTCTCTCCTCAGACATTCACGAGTGACCCGTGAACTGGGCACCTGGTTCACCGGGTTCAGCAGTCTGTTTGCACAGTCCCAGTTCTGCAGGTGCAAAATAAGGGTCCCAAATGACACACGCACACACAAAACAGCACACTATAGTTCAAGGTGAAGTGGGATTTTTTTTTTTTTTTTACATTTAAATTATTTACCCACCCTCATGTTGTTCTAAAATGGTATAACCTTCTTCAATGGAACACAAAAATGTATTTTTAAAAACATATTGAGAGAAATATCCTTGCCAATTAATTTAATATAATGAAGAATGCGATCTAGGACTGTCAAGCTGCAAAATGACAAATAAATGTTGTCCTTATGAGTTATGCATATAGTCTACAAGGGATCTCACTCTCATTTTAGATAGAGATGTCAGTGTATTGCATTTTCTGTTTGGAAAACCCATAACAGCGTGCATGTGATCTCAAACTAGACTGCCAGGTGCCGTCTGGGTGGGCTTGTTGCCATGGTGAGGAATCTGGTGAATGCATTTGAGAAAGGTGAAAGGGGGAAAAGGACAGAGATGTAGTAGGAAGACTCTGACAGGAGCAAATATAACAGCGGATCACTGCTGCTTAATGTGGAACTGAGCCAAAGTTTGTGAGTGTGTGAAATTTATGGTAGTTTCGCAGTCTAAAATAGATGTGTTGTGTAGGTGTCATTTAGCCCTGTTTTTCTAGTGTTTCTGGGGTCAATTTGGTTGTTTTTAAGTCATTTTGAGTAAATATTGCAAATACAATATTGCACATAATATCACTATACAATATTTTGTTTTTCTGAGCAATTCTGTGAGTGTTTTGTGATACATTTCTATCTTGCTATACACTCCTAAAAAATAAAGCTTCTTTATTGGCACCTGTGGTTCCTTGAAGAACCTTTAATAGCCCTGGAACCTTTCAATTGCACAAAAGGTTCTATACAGTAGAAAAGCTTCTTCAGAATATTAAAATGTTCTTCAAAACTGGTTCTTTTAAAAGCTGTTGTCTGAAATGTTATTTGGCATTGGTGTAAAAACCCCATTTTGGAACCTTTATTTTTAAGAGTGTAAGATGAATCATTTTTGTTGTCGTATTCTTCATGCTGGAAGCATCTGCTATGTAAATGAATACATGTAAAGATGTCACACTTTGTTCAGCTAATCAAAGGCTGTGTGTTTACAAGGCACATAGTTCCCATCCAGACAAACACATTCACAGTGTGACAGACAATATGTCAATGAGATTGCAAATGACTTGTCGTACACATCAAATGAATTATTGAATATGTTTTCTTAAAGTGTCATAATATTTAAGTGTCATAAAGTATTCGACATTAAGTACAAACACGCAGACAATGTAAATGATGTAATTTATTGTTTATTTATTTGTTTGTTGCCTTTAATGAATTAACGTTCAGAAATTAACCTACACTAATGCTCACATGATTAAAATGTGTTCAACTTAAACTAAAACTAAAACTAAAACTAGCACCGGTCTCTCCAACTTCTCTCTATAAATAATTCAGTTTGTTTTGGACTTGTACCAACTAATTAGCAGACCTAAATGAATGTGTGTTTGCATGCACTGTATCCGCAGTCTGTTACATACAGGAAACCCAGTCCACGCGCGTATACACCACCCAACTTGTCCCGGCTTGTACAGTAATTGCCCCCCGCCGAGACGCTAAATGAAACATCAGCGACGCAGTTAGAGCGAAGAAGAAGCTCGCAGCGCGCAACAAGAGCACATTCAATTCCACGCGCTGGAGGAGTCGCGCCTGTCAGAATTGCGTTTAGTGGCCCCAAAAGAGTTTGGACACTTAATCACACATTAAATTAATGAATTTGATTGTTAATGACATATGCAAATAGAGGCAACCTTTTTTCCCCCAGAACTAACTTTTCTGACACATTTTAGCAAATGTATTTTTAATGCATGTATGAAGTCAGTTCAACTCAATTTCACAGATCTCATCGAAGAATTACTTAGGATTGATCCGTTCAGCATGTTCAGATGTTATTTATGTTTAGGTTCAATCTTATCTATACCCATTTTATCACAAAATGTTCTCCCCTCACAATTTAAATATTTAGGCTATTATAAATTGATTAGTGAATTAATTAAGACTATAATGGTTTGAACTGATTTTTATTTACATCTAGCCAAAACAAATAGATGTTGTGGTGAATTGCACTTGTTGTCAGCTTGTAGGTTATTCTAGTGCAAATTTAAATTCACTTTATCATTTTAATTATCCTAAGTATTATAATTAAGTAACCAGACGACATTGCTCACATGCTAGTACATCCTTTGTTTAGAAGACGGGAGCGGGTGCGTGCAACTGACCGACGATGGGCTCGCCTATGCAGGGGTCCCACTGGCTTCCACTCGCGCTCTGTGTCCTGCTATTGTGGAGCTCCGTGCGTCTGTCAGGAGATTTCGGTGCCATTGTGTAGAGGGATCGGTTACAATTACACCTACATGCCCAACCAATTCAACCACGACACCCAGGATGAAGCCGGACTTGAGGTGCACCAGTGGAGATCCAGTGTTCCCCGGACCTGCGCTTCTTTCTTTGCAGTCTGTACACGCCCATTTGCCTCGAGGACTACAAGAAGCCTTTGCCACCGTGCAGGAGCGTGTGCGAACGGGCGAAAGCGGGATGCACGCCTCTGATGAGGCAATACGGTTTTCCATGGCCGGACCGAATGAGATGCGATCTTCTACCCGTGCAGGGAGATCCAAACATTCTGTGTATGGACTACAACAGGACTGATGTTACAGCTTCTCCGGCTGCTGCAAAACCAACCAGCCGCCCGGGGAAGCCATACAACCGTAAACATAAAAGCAGTCATGGATCTTCTTCATGTGAAGAGTGTCAGTGTCGCGCGCCTATGGTGACCGTCATCCGCTGTATAACCGGGTAAAGACCAGGCAGATCCTCAATTGCGCAATGCCATGCCACAACCCCTATCTTTCTCAGGAGGAAAGGACATTTACCACATTTTGGATCGGAGTTTGGTCGGTTTTGTGTTTCCTGTCCACCTTTGCCACAGTTGCCACTTTCCTCATTGACATTGAGAGGTTTAAATACCCCGAGCGCCCGATTATTTTCCTGTCTGCCTGCCATATGTTCGTGTCCATGGGGTACATCATCAGACTCATCGCGGGACACGATCGCGTGCAACCTGGATCACGAGGAGGACAATATCCCCTACGAAACTACGGGTCCCGCGCTTTGCACGCTTGTATTTCTACTCATCTATTTGTTTGGGATGGCGAGCGCCATCTGGTGGGTGATCCTGACGTTTACGTGGTTCCTCGCGGCCGGGATGAAGTGGGGGAATGAAACGATTGCACGGTACTCGCAGTATTTTCACCTGGCCGCGTGGCTCATTCCGAGCGTGAAATCTATCGCCGCGCTCGCGCTGAGTTCGGTGGACGGGGACTCGGTTGCGGGAATCTGCTACGTGGGCAACCAGAACTTGGATAACCTGCGGGGATTCGTGCTCGCGCCACTGGTGATTTATCTTTTTATCGGAACGATATTTTTATTCGCGGGCTTCGTGTCTATGTTTCGGATACGGAGCGTTATTAAACAAGGAGGAACGAAAACAGACAATCTCGAGAGGTTGATGATTCGTATCGGGGTATTTACAGTGCTGTATACGGTCGTTGCCGTGGTGATTGTGGCTTGTTACGTTTACGAACAGCACAATCGCGAAGCGTGGGAAATCGCGCATGCGTGTAACTGCTCGTCGGATAAAAAAGCCCCGAAACCGGATTACGCAGTGTTTATGCTCAAATATTTCATGTGCCTTCTGGTGGGGATCACGTCGGGCGCGTGGACGTGGTCCAGTAAAACTTTGGACTCTTGGCGAGCCCTGTTCCCGCGCCGCTGCTGCATCTGGGGTAGCAAAGGCACGAGCGGGTCCGTTTACAGTGATGCGAGCACGGGGCTGACGTGGAGGTCCGGCACCGCAAGTTCGGTGTTATGCACTCCAAAACAAATGCCACTGTCCCGAGTGTGATAACTACAACATAAGCAGAATTTATAAAAAAAAAAGACTTTGCAAGCTGATCAGCTGCTGCTTTCCTGTCTGATGAGAGATGCATATTACCAGCTTTAGGAGAGACCGGGGCTAGTTGTCACATGGAGAAGTTAGGCTAGACCAGGGATGGGCAACTTTGATAGTGACGAGGGCCAGCATTTTTTCTCCTTTATACCAAGGGGCCAGATTACTAATCCACGTCCACACACCTTTTACACCTTCTTACTCAGTTTCATTTTTATTGAAGGAAATTAAAGTATAACTAATGTCATTTGTTTTTAAAGATTTTATTAAGTATAAAACTTGTGCAGTTATGCTAATTCAGAAGGAAAACTTTGTTGTCAGTGGACAGAAATATTACCCCGACAAGCCAATGTAAACATTTCAATTGCATTGTCTGTAAATTTGCAACAAACAAATATACAGAGGTCCTTTTTTTATTAGTAGCCTACAGAACATTCTCAAAACAACCTAAAAGGACAGTTAAAAAAGGCTTAATTTAAAAATAAATTGTTATTCTAAATGGTACCATAAAATAACTTGGTATCTGCAGGATTTAAAAAAAATCAAATTTAAGACCTTTAAAGACCTTTTTAAGATCTGCACTTCACATTTCAGCCTTTAAACCATTTTTTAAGAAAAGGGATGAGTCAAAAG
>NW_015662926.1:324881-339545 GCF_001515625.1 Sinocyclocheilus rhinocerous
GCAGCGCTCAAGTTTATTCAGTGAAATCGTAGCCTTTTGAAGTTTAATCGTCATATTAATCCATTTAGCAATTCTTGTCTTTCCGTCCACAAAGACCTCTTATAATTTAGACTTTTTGTATCATTTAAGAGTTTGCATGGCCTTAAATGTAAACAATTTAACTGAAGCGGAAACCCTAATAAGAACATAGTCCAGTGCAAACATCTGTCATGCATTTGGCAAAAATCTTTTGTTGACGTTTTAAAATTGATCATCCGAGTCTAATATGATCCAGTTGCCCATCCCTGGGCTAGACTGTAAGAAATATTCACTGGAGTAAAATGTGTGACGACCAGTCCCGATCTTTTCCACTTAAACTAAACGCCAGTCATTAAACCACAGCTCAAGCCTGTGTATCAGGTTATGAATGTGCCTTTAAAAGTGTCATACGGGTTTTTTATATTGTCTTATGTATTTATATTAAGATGTTATTGTTAAAACAACGACATAGAATGTTTAACATTTATACAAGATTGTGTGTATTTATCATTTACTGTGACAGAAAACTATTTTGACAATAAAACTATGTAAAATATTAACAAAGCATTTTTATTAAAAATATATGTTTATTTCACGTTTACAGAGAGCTCTCTCACACTCACAATCACTCTTGTAACTGTATGAAAGTGGCAGAGTATCTCTCAATTGCAACAATACAGTCACTAGTGTGTCAGTAGTGTGGAGTGTGGGGAGAGGGGATTTCTACCAAGGGGGACCGAACAACTTTATCGTGAGTTTAAAATGGTTTAAAAATCTTGAACGTTTAATAGTTCCTTCCTATACAGTCAGACAACAGAGAGTAATGTGGGACACTTTTTGCAATTTTGAATTGTGTATCATATTTCCACATGAAGCCAAAACAATAAATCAAAATCTTATATCATTATGAAATCCCCAAGATGTTCCCTTTTAAAATCAGAAGAAATTTTTCAGATATTGTACTTAAAGGGGAAATAAATAAATAAGGCACATAAATTAGTGCTCCTTGTGCCATATCGTTTAAGAATTTGTGAATTTTCGAATGTGGGACAGCTTGTGCTTAAATCTGGGACACTATGTTTTGGGTTAGAAATGGTTTAATTTTTACAAAGCAAACCTCACATTTAACACTCCTAGTTAAATGTGCATTCCTATGTTTGGTTAATTAATTTAGCAGGCCTACAGTGCGTTTGCTGTCTTCATCAGTTTGTCTAAAAAACTAGTAGCCTATATGTTCACATGTGGAATGTTAAATCACAGAAATCATATACTTTAAAAAAAATAATTTATCATAAAAATGTCAGATTTCTGGAAGCAACAATAATAATAAACATGTAATGAAGTAAGAAAGCAAAATAATTTCATAATTGATTAAAAAAAATAAAAGACTCAAACTTTGGAACATGGAATGTCTTTAAAGCTGTTAAATAATGGTAAGAATATGGAATATGTATTTTCAAAAGCATGTGTTAAGCAAATTGTAATGATAAAAACACTTCATAACAGAAATAAGCAGTCCTTGCCAATCATGGACTCATCATGGTCCAGAATCACATTGTCCTCTAGTATCTAAATTTTGAATCTGGATCTTAAAATAAAAAATATTGCTGTATTATAAGTCCAAAAATGTAACAAAAATACATGTATGGCATTTAACTTTCTTAATGCACATTCTATCAATTGAATAACATAGTATATCGACTGTCCCACATTAGTCAAAACATGCTGTCCCACTTTTGAAACGTCCTTTTCTAAAGTAGGACGACAAAGATTGCTTCAAATAGAAAATATTAACACATTTTAACAATATTATTGCTACATTTGATGTGCAAATACACCACAAATATAATTTGATAACAATAATACATTTGTCGTCCCACTTTGTGCATTAAAGGGGTCATATGATGCGATTTCAATTTTTCCTTTCTCTTTGGAGTGTTACAAGCTCTTGGTGCATAAAGAAAATCTGTAAAGTTGCAAAGACTAAAGTCTCAAATCCAAAGAGATATTCTTTATAAAAGTTAAGACTTGTCCACGCCCTCCTAAAACGGCTCGTTTAAACACGCCCCCACATGTCTACGTCAAGATGTGGGAAGATTTGCATAGCGCCACCTAAATGTTCACGCAAAGAAAGAAGGTGTAACTTTTATTCTCGCTGTAGTATTGTTGCCGCCGCCGCCGCTGCCATGTCGTGAAGGCGCTGTGTGTTTCGTTGTGAAAGCGAAACTACTTTGTTTGGCCTTCCAAAAGACGATGATATCCGCTTCGTCATGCCAGCCCGGGGTCGTCACATGTGGTTGCCGCACGCACGCCCGCCGGCCTCCGCTCACTCAAGCCCGTCGTGTGTGATGCTGTGTGACGCATTTTATGGAAGACTGTTTCCTGAACCTGCAGAGTAGCATACAATGGGTCTGTGCTCAAAGGCTGTTCTATAAAGTGGGGCAGTTCCAACTTTGCAAGGACAGTCTGGCGCTTCTGACTCACAGCCTGTAAGTACATTTTTTATATTTAAAGAATTTGCCAATGATGATTCAAACTCGAGTTTGAGCAGTGTAGAGTAGCGCTTGTTGTTTGTCATTTCTCCGATCACAAATGCAGACATGGTTTTATGTTTACGAGGCATGAAGCAACGTCATATGACCCCTTTAAGAAAGTTAAATTCCATATGTATTATGTATGCTTAGCTTGTGAAAATGCACAGCCACAATGGGCCAGTAGATGGCGCTCCATCACTCTATCATTATTTTAGTGAAAGAATGTAAAATGGTACAACAAAACTATAAATTTGTTAATTCTGATACATTTAACCACTATCGAATTAAAATATATAGGCTATGTAAAAATAATGGGGAAAAAACGTAATTTTTTGGTATATCTCCATTAAAAAAAAAAACAATACAAGTGTGTTTCCAGAAGACCTATCAAATGTACTGATAATTAATTTAGACAACAGTTCTGTTGTAATTGATTATGTGCATCAGGCCTATATTATAGGTTTAATTCTTTGAACTTTCAGCTCCTGGTATCTGATTGGTCAATAATACAACATTCCTGCTGCTGACATGAAACAACTGTTCACCACACCACAGCACACATAATTAGTTATTTTTGCTGCATAGAAATTTTATGAATTTGGTTAAAAAAGCTACTTTTTAATGAATAATATTGTCCATAATATGAAAGAGATATTTTTGCAATAGTCGATCTTTAAGCTTTCTGTATAGTATTGTAATATTGTGTGTGGTGTCGACACTATTATTTACAATTTCCTTTTAATTTTACAAACTGCCATCACCTTTGTTAAAAAGGTGTGGTGAGGTATCAGACTGGACCAACCATCCCGCATGATGCTTAAGCTTGTAATATGACACGTTTATACATAAAATCTATGGAGATGACAATTTCAGTGTTGATCCCAAATATATCCTAAATCCCGGATAGAGTGGTTGAGTGAATGTGGTCTGGACTCTGTGGATGAGGGTCATTGTGTCAGAGACGCTGTAGAAGGACAGAATTCCTGCTCTGTGATCCACATACACTCCTATTCTACAGGAGCTGGAAACCACTGGGAGTTCAGTCTTTATGCTATTGTGACAGAATGAGTAACGAGATTTAGAGCAGAACAATCTCCATGACTGATCATTTAACCCAAATCCACACTCAAAACCACATCCCTTCCTTCTGATGCTCTTGTATGACACTGATATATATACCCCGGATGTTCCACTCCACTCCACCTCCCAGTAACAGCGTCCACACACACTCTCTCTACATAACACCTGAAAAAAATCATGAAATCTGTCCGGATGAACAGGATACCGCTGGTCAGCCTCAATAAAAGTAGCCACTCTGTTGCCTTCAGACAAACGCAGATATTTATGTGCAGTGTTTGGATCCAGGGTGAGCTGACGGGAATCTGAAAACAAATTTACACCATTTTAAATATTACATTAAAATAACCTTCTCTCGTATCTTTTTATGTTAATTCTATTGAGAAAGAGAATTTAGATTTGTTATAGAGTTTTACTATGTGAATGTCACTGTTATAAACAACGTGTTAGATGAATCCGTTTTGCAGATTTTATTACAGTTAACTTGCACTAAACAAAAATAACAAGGTTAAGGATTATTAAATTACAAACCAAGAACCATGAAACTAAGGCATATCCAAAAGAAAATGTAAAGACAACCCACAATTATAAACAAATCGAACTGGATATACAGGAAAATAAACAAGAAACAATAGAAACCAATCAGAACAGTGTGAATAAACAAGACGCTGACTGTTTTCGTATTAACACTTACATTGCAAAAACTCATCTCTGGTCCTGAGTTCAGAGGTGGTAACAATCTCCATGTATGGTATAACTAATACCAAGAGACACATACAGTGTTATTCACATTGATAGAGAATTTGAGCAATTTCTTCTAGTGCAATATGATATGATAAATTTTTTCAAACAAATGACTGAATTACAAACTTTAACTTTACCATATATATTTTCTATTGCTTCCTTGAAGAGGTCCTCAAGTTTCTCTCTTAGAGTAGTGACAGATTCATCCACATCATCATAAGAAAGAAGAGAAGGGACATTGATGCCGTCTCTAGATGCAGGAGGAACGGAGAAAGACTGGAAACTCTACAAAAGGACAAAAACTGAACAGATTTGATTCAGTGTTCAGGCACATTTAGAACTTTCGAAAAAATTGTTTAGATACATAAAAGACAGTCTGACAGCTTCGCCACCATTGCTGTCAGAAAAATAAATAATAAGATCATCAAATAAATAATGAATAAATGGCTCAAAACAAGATCTGTTACCTGTAAGAAATGGATGTGATCATCTGTGTGTAAAAACTGCTTTAGCTCAGCATCTCTCCTCCTCAGATCATCGATCTCCTGCTTCAGTTGCTCCAAGAGTCCTTCAGCTCGACTCACTTCAGCCTTTTCTCGATCTCTGATCATCTGTGTCACCTCAGAGCGGCTTCTCTCAGTGGAGCGGATCAGTTCAGTAAAGATCCTCTCACTGTCCTCCACTGCTGCCTGTGCGGAGCGCTGTTACGACACAAAGACAAGTTCGAAAAGAGTCCTGAAAGAACCTAAAACATTCGTATTCCCCTTGAAACTCACCTTATGGGTCTTCACAGCCTCTTTCGGCTACTGAATCTCCTTCTCTCTTTCCTGGATTCTCTTCTGGAACTTTCTTTCTATGTCCCAAAGCTGTTTCTGTAATAGTAGTAAATAACATGGAGCTCTCACTGTACTGCATCATAAATGTATGTGCAACTAGCATTTGCAATAACAATACGTGCTTTTCCTACCTGTTTCTCAGCCCTCTCTGCTTTAGTTGAAACAGTGTGATGATTTTTGTGTTTATTCATTGTACACAACAAACACATCGCTGGTCTGTGCGACAGTAAACCTCCAGCAGTCTGATGTTGAGAGCAGATCATCTTCTTGAGTCGTCCAGTGGCATTAATCAAATTGTGTTTCTTATCTTTAAAGAAACTGTCATGTTGTTTAAGGTGACTTTGACAGTAAGAGTTCAGACACATCAGACAGGACCTGACAGCTTTGTATTTTCTCCCTGTGCAGACGTCACACTCCACATCTCCAGGTCCAGTGTAACTGAGGGCAGTTCTTGTCTTCAGTTTCCCCACCATTTCAGCCAGCATCACATTCTTATTTATAGCAGGCCTTGGAGTGAATGTCTGTCTGCACTGAGGGCAGCTGTAAACTCCCTTCTGATCATCTTGATTCCAGCAGTCTGTGATGCAGTTCATACAGTAACTGTGTCCACAGGGGATGGTCACAGGATCCTTCAGTAGATCCAGACAGATCGGACAGCTGAACTGATCCTCAGCCACTGAAATACTGGCTTCTGCCATTTTACTGCATGTAACGTTAACGACCGATATAAAATTGGTTCGACGTTTGACGTTGGATATTAGACAAATATTCAGCCGCGAAAAAAATCTATACATTCTTAGTGAATGCGTATAATTGTATAAAAAAATGGCTTGTCTGAAAAGCATTAGAACGTAGAACTGAACACACATCGCAGTTTATTTGTTTTACTCCTGCTCGATATGTTGCAACGCATAACGTCTCTAGCAGCAGCGAGCTAGCGCTTAAGCCAGCTAAGGACCGTCTACAAAGTACATGTAAAGGATAAAACGATTAATGTTTTCCCACCGGAATGGTTTTTACAATTAACAAAACAAGAGCAATTTGTGCACCAAGGGCTTTGAAAGATATCAAGACAAACACTTATAACGATCACTTGAATTTAAATAAGAAATAGTGTAAACTAGATATGTGATAGTGGTTATTATTATATTATTACTATTAATAAATATATTAATAAAAGAAAAACAATATTAAAAATCATTATCATTCCATAATCCAGTGGTTATGCAGTAGACTGATTCCAGGTGCTTGTGAGAACATTTTAATGTTCGTTGTTTTCACAGAAGTATGACACCAAAAAAGTACACGCTATTGAAATTAAAACCAGTAAATAAATTCATTTAAAATGAATACACTCTTCTGTATCAACCTCATGGTGTGTCTTGTTACTGTTTTTATAAGAACATTTTTATATTTGTTTTAGAACTATAACAGAAAACATGCTATTGAAATTCAACAATTAAGATAAAGCTGGCAAAGTCTTGTTTTGCAGTTGTTTTGACTTAAATTTGAAAATCTAATTTTTAATAAATTAATTTATAACACACAGTTTTATTACACAACTTCAATGGGTGTGTCTTGTTACAGATTAGACAAACATCTTGATGGTGGGTTTAGCCACAGAACTATAATTGAACACAAACTATAGAAAATTAAACAAATACATAATTTAGTTTAAAATAAATACAATCTTCTACCTCAGCTTCAAAGGCTGTGTCTTGTTACAGATATCTTAAAGAACATTTTGCAGTAGTTTTCATTGTCAAAAGAGATGCAGAAGTCACTCTATTGACATTCAAAAATCACTTGTCAAACCTAGCAAAGAGTCTCCACTATTACTGCCCCCTAGAGGAAGATACTGCAGTTGTTTTGACTGAGTTTGACATTCAAACCTTTAATAAATTAATAAAAAATGCATACAGATTTCCATCTCAACTTCAAAAGTTGTGTCTTGTTAATTGGGCCTAAAAGAGCATTTCTATGCAGGGTTTACTCTCATTTGTAAATCAGGATGCATGCTATTGAATTGAATTCAAATATGTTAATAAATTCATTTAAAATGAATAGCCTACAGTCTACTATTTCAACTTCAAAAGGTGTGTCTTGTTTCTGATTCCAAATGAACATTTAAATTCAGGTTTTACTCTCAAATGTAATTCAGGACACATGCTACTGAATGAAATTCAAATCTGTTAATAAATTAATTTAAATGTATGCAGTTTTCCATCACAACTTCAAAAGCTGTCTTGTTACTGGTTTCTAGAAGAATATTTTAATGTTGGTTTTAGTCACAGAATTATGAGAGAACACATGCAACTGAAACTGAATAGCCAATTAAATTGTTTATTAAGCTGCTTAACCAATACATCAATTAGTTAAAAATAAAATGTTCGAGCTCATCTTCAAAGGGTCGGTTTTGTTTCTTTAAAAACACTTTAATGTTTTGTAAGAGGGATCACACAAAATGCATGTTATTTTTTTTGTACTGTCCTGAGTAATATATTTTGCATCAAATATGTTTACAGTCCACAAAAGCTTCAGAAGAAAACCATGTTTCCCATGTTGCCTGGAGGGTTTTTCTGAAGAATAATGGACAGTTTAACTGCTCAGGACAAATAAGGGTCTCATGAACAACTATCCAAAAAAAAAAAGAAGATTTTTTAAAATTAAATTCAATAGCATATGTCCTGATTTACATATGAAAGTAAAGCCTGAATTGAAATGTAGAAATCAGAAACAAGACACACCCTTTGACGTTTAAATGATGAGGAGGATGAGATGATGAGGTTGTAGGATGTGATAGATCTGAAATACACAATTGAGTTTATAGTTACAGTGTGTTTATGTAAAAACAATTATGTTTATGAAGGCCAAAAGTAAAAATGGGCAGTATGTGAGCCCTTCACAATCTTGTGGGATAGTTTTAATAATTTTCTGTGACTGGTTATGTTTATAAACCCAAGTAATAATTAAAAAAATCTAACAATATGAAATATAAATTCATTGTCTATTTTACTTACTTTGTGGAGAATAGGAGAGAAATCTGCACAGCTTAGCAGAACTGCACACACTTATATTATATATCCCATCTCAGGGTAAGTCAACTCAGAGTTCAAGATTCAACTAAGAATTGGTTGAACCTCCTTATTGAAACAGGCCCCAGGAGGCCTTTCTCTGTGGAGTTTGTATGTTCTCTCTGTGTTGACGTTGGTTTCCCCTGGGTTTCTCCCACAATCCAAAGACATACCAGACAGGTGAACTGGGGTGTGTTCCAGAAAGGAGGTTCAACAAACTCTGAGTTGACTTACCCTGAGATGGGAAACTCTGAGTTTTCGGTTTCAGAACAGCTGAATTGTGTTAGTTCAACCCACTCTGAGTATGTTGACTCTGAGTTTAGCGTGTGCACCATGACTATGAAAAGCCATGATCAATGGAGCTCCGAAATTATGATTCACCATGGCAACAGCAGCTGAAAAAAAGACTTCCACATACTGCGCAATACATAACTTTAATTTATTAGAATATCAGAGGTGAAAACTGGCAGAACGGTAAGTTATTTAACTAATCTTCATTTTCATGGTAGGCTATCCCACGGGCAAAAAAACAAAACAAAACATAATTCAATCAGGTAAAGCTTCAAGTGTGATTTTACAAACATTTGACATATTCAATAAATATCATTCAGTGTCTATTTCAATGTGCAGCAGCTTTTCCACATAGTCTAATGCTCTTTTCACATAATTAGGCTAAATATGTTCTCTAATCCAACATACATTTCTTAATTAGTGTAATGAAATAAACATTTGACTTCTACTCAGCCAACAGCAAGAAGGCAGAGACTCGAGGGGAGTGCAGGGGAGAACCTGCACCAGCACCACTGACAGATGAAGAAGAGATGGCCACAATACCAATATTAAAATCCAACAGGGAAAAGAATAATTGTTGCTTTTGTATTTGTAGGAAATAAAGATGACCAAATTAATAGTGAATAATTTGTGTTTATTTAACAGCTGTGGTGGTGGTTACAGCATATAGCCTATCTCGCACCTTCCATCTGGCATCCTTCCATTCCATACAATAATCAGTTTCATTTTCGAAAGGCGCAATGATAGGAATATGCGTGTCATCAATGCATCCAACCACACTGGAAATCCTAAAGGAAATTCTAATTATTAGGTTACTTCCAGAGGTCACAGCAAGATGTTATCAAGTGAACGTCATTTAAAAGTGGTACTGCTCAAATAAATATGCACGTGGATATGGCAAAATAAAATAAAGTAAAATAAATTCCTCTCCTGGTGTAAATGTAACTCCCCGTGAATTAATGCAGCCTCCTCATCTACAGGATCCCGTGTAAAAAGACATGCCATTTTTTGTCACATTTACAGTGTCTGCATGATGAAAATGAAAGTGGTGTGGTGAGAAAAATAATCTTGTTTCCATTTGCGTTAAGATTATTTTTCTTACCCCACTGGCAGATCATTTTACTTGTTTCCCCCAGGAGTTTATATAGAAAATGCATCTTGATTTAAGAATTTTTAGATGTTTGTACTTGAAATAAGGCAAACATCTCAGCAATAAAAGCATTTTTGCAGCATGAATGAATGAATGAATGAATGAGGTATTTAAACATCGCTTACGCTTTAAAAAGGGGGAGGAGACCCAAAGAAACTCTGAGTTTACCGAAGAAAACCTGCTTCCGACCAGGGGCCTGTACCATGAAGCCGGATTAGCTGGCTAGCCAGGTAAGTTTCAGTTTAGTTTGCACCAATCCTGGGTTTTAGGTACGATGAAAGTGGCTTGGCTTTTAGTGGTGTTCATCACCATAGTAACTTACGCTCCACAGCTAACCTTCTCAGGGGCAGGTTATGTTCTGGTTTAGAGATCTCAACCCGAAATTTGACCAATCAGCTTCAAGCAAAGTGACACATGTCTGATGCAATAAAGCCACTCCCCCAGTTTCTCTTCCTACAAATTAAAGGATGCTACATAGTAAAACCCTTTTAAATATAAAATTGTCTGATTTTTAGAGATGATTATTTTTTTTATAATTATTTTATATGATTGAATTATTATACCCTTAATCCATTACACAAGCTAGCTTAGTTTAATAGTAATTATCAAGCTTTTATTTTAAATTAATATAAACATATAGATAATATGCAATATAAATAAGTTTTAGAATCAATAGCTTTAAACATGACTACATATGAGCTTAGATTTTTAAGTGTTTTTATACCTATAGTATAAATTTTTATCAACTCTATAAACTAACTTTACAACTTTTACTTGCACTTATATGGCAAGATGTTTTCTTTAAGTTTCCCTCTTTCATGGAAAGATCTTTTCATCTCACGTAAATGTGTTTAAATTCTTCATATTGTTCAATCTTTTAATCTTTTAATCTTTGGTTCTGTCAGGACCACTATCGTCAAAATGATAGATACTTAGCATAAAGTTTGGTTTGGCGGTATGGTTCTGTTCTGGGCCTCTCTCGCGAGAAGTGAATCATAGTTTAAAGGCATGGGATTGGCTGTTCATTACTGATGTCACACTTTCATGTGCACATGCCCCATTAACTCAGGATCAAGCCTGAGTTGACAGAGAAAGTTGATGATCAGCTTCATGGTACCAACAAAGCCGGATTGGACTGGTTTGGTTTTGTCAACTCAAAACTAATCCTGTAACCCTGAGTTTGTTCAGCCACCATCATGGTACAGGCCCCAGGTTAGGTTCACAGAGTAAGTTACTATGGTAACTTACCAAGAGGTTTAGTTTTGTCTTTTATTGGAACTGAAAACACTGAGTTTCCCTTTTCTGGGGTTAACAAACTCTGAGTTTCCAACAAAACCCACTTTCTGGAATACACCCCTGGAGATTGTAAGTGAGTGTGAAAATGAATGTGTGTGTGTGTGTGTGTTTGTCATCCCTGTGATGGACTGGCCATCTGTCCAGGGGGTTTTCCTGCCTATGACCCAGGAAAGGCTCCAGCCTCTCCATGACCCTATAGGACAAGTGCTTTGGAAAATGTATGGAATAGATGGATGGATGGATGTACAGTACTGTGAGGGTTCTAGTCCTCCCTCTCTGTCACTCTTTTGTCCCCACCAATGTGACTTCCTTGATCCATGTTTCCAAACAAAATCATTCTGAAGGCATCCATCCCATTTGTTTATCAAAAAGATCACCAAGAAAAAAAAACTACAAATAGGACATCTGGCTTGGGTTTCAGCTGAAATTGCTGTTAGTTGTGTTTGGAATAATTATTATTCAATTTCACAGTAAATATTCAGCTAAGATTTTATTTTTCAATATAATTCCTGCAGAAATGGACAGAGTTTACCATTGTTCTGATTTTAATGTGCTTTTATCAGTTTTGAAAGCAGTGTGTTAGCATTTTAAAAATGTGCTGAAAATACATAGTGTTTGCAGGTTGTGGAGTATGAATGACAAAAGTGTTTGTGGATTTTGAGAAATGTGGTCATTGAATGCATTTTGTCTGAAAGCAATGAAAAATGATTCACAGTTTGTTTAGCATAGACTTCTGTGCCGCTGAATGTGTGAACAGTTTTGAAAATGTGGCTTCAGTATTGAACAATGCTTGCTAGCAATTGAAAAAAACTGTAATATGTGTGTGTCTGATGAATGACGAGTCTCTTACCAGTCCATCATCTTGCCTTGGCTTCAGCGTGAGACTGACACCTAGTGGATGTTCTTTATTATCTACAGTAAAATACAGGCAAATCACACAGGACGTATCACCTACCTGTTTTGCACACGTCTCTTAAACAACAGGAAACTATTTTATCTCTTCATTTCAGGGAAAACGAAACCGAAGTATAGATAGTTTTATAAAATGTCTGAAACATTTCACTGTTTACTGATGTAAGGAGAAAAAACTTGATATGATAGAATATCTACATCATCTATATTGTTAGATGACAAAATTTCAGTGTTGATCCAAAATAAACTCAAAACCCCGGATAGAGTGGTTGAGTGAATGTGGTCTGGACTCTGTGGATGAGGGTCATTGTGTCAGAGATGCAAAAGGACAGAATTCCTGCTCTGTGATCCACATACACTCCTACTCTGCAGGAGCTGGGGAATATAGGGAGTTCAGTCATTTTATAATTGTGTCAGAATTAGTAACTAGATGAAGAACATAAACATTTCCAGGATTGATCATTAAATCCAAATCTACTTTCTCCACCCCGTTCCTTCCTGCTGATGCTTTTATATGACACAGATATTTCCACCACTTCACTCGACCTCCCAGTAACAGCATCCACTCACGCTAAGCTGATTGGCTGGTCTTAGCTGGTTGGCCAGATGGTCTTCCAGCCTGACCAGCTAAAGAAGTGACCAAAACCCCTTTAAAACCAGCCTGCTGACCAGCTATGATCAGGCTGGATGACATCCTGCTATAAAAAACAATCAACCAGTTTAGGCTGGTTTTAGCTGTTTTTTTTTATAGCAGGATGTTCTTTGTGGTCAAAGAGACACACCTTTTGACAAACATACACTTTTTTGCACACATCTCAAAACAGGAAATTTAGTTGAGAGAAACTGAAACGTATGTGTTGTTCCAGCCGTTGTCTGTATCTGTATGTATGTGGAGGAACATGGCAGAAGCCAGTATTTCAGTGGCTGAGGATCAGTTCAGCTGTTCTATCTGTCTGGATCTACTGAAGGATCCAGTGACCATCCCCTGTGGACACAGTTACTGCATGAACTGCATTAAAAACTACTGGAATAAAGATGATCCGAGGAGAGTTTTCAGCTGCCCTCAGTGCAGACAGACCTTCACTCCAAGACCTGCTTTAAACAAGAATGTAATGTTTACTGAAATGGTGGAGAAACTGAAGAAGAAAAAAGTCCAGATGGCTCTCAGTTACGCTGGACCTGGAGATGCGAAGTGTGATATTTGTACTGGAAGGAAACGCAAAGCTGTAAAGTCCTGTCTGGTGTGTCTTGAATCTTACTGTCAAACTCACTTTGAGTGTCATGAGGAATCTCGTTTAATTAAGCGGCATAAACTAACTGATGCTGGACAATTCCAGAAGATGATCTGCTCTAAACATGACCGACTGCTGGAGGTTTTTTGTCGAACTGAAAAGCGATGTGTTTGTTTGATGTGTGTGATGGATGAACACAAAAATCACGATGCTGTTTCTGCAGAAGCAGAGAGGACAGAGAAACAGGTATGCACATATAAGTAAACTGTGTTGATTGCAGTTATTAAGCCAATTAGGCAGTCTATGATGAGATTATCACATATTAATATTAATATATTTGAGATATCTGGAAACCATTCAAACAAACTGATGATAACTGATAATCTTTTCACACTAAAACATTTTGAGTCCATTGAGGATGACTGAAGATTTCTAATGTGTACATTTTTTCCATGCCTCAGAATCAGGTTGGAGAGATAAAAGGAAAATGCCAGCAGAGAATCCAAGAGAGACAGAAGAATCTTCAAGAGCTCAAAGAGGCTATTAAGACTCACAAGGTGAGACTCAGACTAATCTGGTTAGTGTTAGACAACATTTTCCAGTTCCACTGAAGTCCTCTGTGGCTAACAGACTGATGATCTTATTGTCTTTGTGTGTCATAACAGCGCTCTGCAAAGGCGGCATTGGAGCACAGTGAGAGGATCTTTACTGAACTGATCCACTCCATTAGGAGAAGCCGCTCTGAGGGGACACAGATGATCAGAGATCAGGAAAAGGCTGAAGTGAGTCGAGCTGAAGGACTCTTGGAGCCACTACAGCAGGAGATTGATGATCTGAAGAGGAAAGATGCTGAGCTGGAGCAGCTTTTACACACAGACGATCACATCCATTTCCTACAGGTAGCAGAGACTAACAGGACTGTTGTCCTGAGCAATGTCTTTTGACTAGAGAGTTATTTCCTAATTTTACTGTAAGTGTAATATTATAAAACTACTATCTGAGACACTAAAATAAACCGTAAAAACATATCAGTTTTGTTTTGCATATATAAAAACAACTGTATAAAAAACAGTTCAAGTTTGGTCTCATACCAGTTATATAATATACACCGACACAAATTGTTCAGATCTTGTAATTTTTGTCATTTTCAATTTTGATGTCATGGTGACTTTTACATTTGTCTTTTATATTGACATTCCTGTCCCAATGTAGATTTAAAGCAGATTCTTTCTTATAGACTAGTGACTGAAAAAGTGTATAGATCGTGTGTGTAAGTGATAATTACTTAAAGGGGTGGTTCACTGTTTTTTTTCTAGGCTTGATTGTGTTTATGGGGTGCAGTCTAACATGTGTTAATTCTTAGTTAAAAAAAAAAAAAATCCTTTTTCACATAATTTACCTTTGTTTCCAACCGCTCTGTCCCTTCTCTGAGAAACGGGCTTATCTTTTCCTGTTTTTATGAAGTCCCGCCCTCAGAAACAGGCGATGGGATCTGATTGG
>NW_015662926.1:339837-340170 GCF_001515625.1 Sinocyclocheilus rhinocerous
TTTTTCACATAATTTACCTTTGTTCCACACCGCTCTGTCCCTTCTCTGAGAAACGCGCTGATCATTTCCTGCTTTTATGAAGCCCCACCCTCAGAAATAGGCGATGGGCTCTGATTGGTTAGCTAGCCCAGTGTGTTGTGATTGGCTAAACCGCCTCTAGTGTGCGTCTAACCGTCCCGCCCCTCACCTCTATTGTATTGTAAACAACGGCGTCGTTAATAATGCTTATCAGTTTGAGCCCGATTGAGAAGCAGAGGATATTATTGAAGAGGATCATGCAGAACCTGTGCAAGCACAGCTTTTAATGGTAGGCCTATGTTTTTTGTTTGTTGT
>NW_015662926.1:341613-344367 GCF_001515625.1 Sinocyclocheilus rhinocerous
GGCCTCGCCCCCTTTGCTGCCTTTTCCCGAGGGCGGGGTTTATCTGGGTTTGTGATGTCACGAACCCGGGAAGTAACTTGTTGTAGTCCCTACCAGCCATTTTTGTAGGCATTAAACTGCTAGAATTTTAAAAGACGATATCTCTGTTTGCATTGAACTTTCAGCTTCGTAACTTTTCAGATATTGTTTATGCTCAAACAGCAACATTACACACTAACTAACATTAAAAAAGTGAAATTGCAATAAACCACCCGTTTAAATAGCATGGGCCTGAAGAGCCCATGAGAACATTAAGGAAATTACTACAAATTAAACTTACAAAATTAATACAGTACTGATACTGCTGGAGCTGAGGCTGTGAACCGACCCAGGGACCCCATATCACAAGTCTAGAACACAAGTTATCACGATCATTAGCCCATGCACACACACTCAATATTTAGATTTTAGAAATAAACTAAATGTAGGTAATGTTGACTGCAACTTTCTTTTTATTCTTTATTTTCAACTTGATACACACTCAAGGTAATTTCAAGCAAACTGAAACAAAAGATCACAAAATATTTGTGTTTATAATTATAATATGGATAATATTATGCTTACCCTTAATGGATAAAATATGATTTTCCAGGATTTTTTTTAGAAAAAATATAATTATCATCAATGGACATGAAACGACTATGTAGTGACACCAGGCGTTTACAAACCCCTGGTTGACAAGCTGGACATGCTATAGGGAAAATAGGTGCAATCAAATATAGGGGAGGATGTTGGTAATGAAGTTTTTGTTTCTTCTTATCTTTGATGTTTCTGTATTTATTCTCTCTAGAGTTTCCAGTCTCTCTCTGAACCTCTGGAATCTACAGATGTTCCCAGAGTTGCTGTCAGTCCTGTCCTCCCTTATGATGATGTGAGAAAATCTGTCTCTCAGTTGAAAGAAATATTGGAGGAGATCTGTAAAGAGAAAATAGAACGGTTATCTGGTGGAGGTACAGTGACAGAAACAGTTGCTTTAAAAAAAAATATTATTGTAATGTTGAAGAAACTGGAGTATAGTAAAATCCTATATGAAAGTAATACTTTTTTCCTATAATTATTAAAATTAATAATATCTATTCTAATTACATTTGTTTATTTTCTTAGTAACATACATCAACATTTTTTCCAATAATGAACCCAGGACCAGGGAGGAATTCCTACAGTGTAAGTCATTATGAAAACACACACACACACACACAGAGAGAGAGAGAGTATGATAAAAGTCTAAACATTTTAAAAAATGGATCAGAAAAAAAAACACTGATTATTAAACAATTAATTACATAAGAATCAGATATGTTATATATACTCATTTTAAATATATGCTCTATATATTAAGAAAATATGTTTAAAAATGAAAAATATCATGACTATAGGTTTCAGAAGGTTTAGTGTTAAATATCCTGTTTCCTTTTCTGTAGCTCTAGTAGACCACGTATTATTGATTTATGAAAAGGTTATATGGCAAGGTAATAATGTTTTAGCAACAAATTAAATAAACGAAAGAGAAAGCAAGAGTATAGATATATTTTTAGAGTTTCATTTTTATATTCTGTGCATATTCTGCATTTGTTTATTGATTTGGTGCTTTAGCTATACTTCCCTTCAAAATCAACGAACTCAGACTCATACAACATGCATGTACTATACAAACTGAGATTTAAATTAAACAGTTAAAATTAAAATTACATTTTCATTTTCATCAGATTCCCATCAGCTCACTCTGGATCCAAACACTATGCATAAACAGCTTTATCTGTCTGAGGAAAAAAGAATGGCTACATACACTCACACAGAGCAGCCGTATCCAGATCATCCAGACAGATTTGATGTTTGGCCTCAGGTGTTGTGCAGAGAAAGAGTGTTTGGACGCTGTTACTGGGAGGTGGAGTGGAGTGGTGGTGTGGGAATATCAGTGTCATATAAGAGCATCACCAGGAAGGGAGAAACTAAAGATTGTTTATTTGGATATCATAATCAGTCTTGGAAATTGCAGTGCTCTCAATCCAGTCACTTATTTTTGCACAATAGCATAAAGACTAAACTCCCTGTACTCCCCAGCTCCTGTAGAACAGGAGTGTATGTGGATCACAGAGCAGGAATTCTGTCCTTCTACAGCGTCTCTGACACAATGACCCTCATCCACAGAGTCCAGACCACATTCACTCAACCGCTCTATCCGGGATTTAGGATATATTTGGGATCAACAGTGAAACTGTGTAATCTGAGAGAGTAGATTGAGATTTTACAAATGTTTTCGGTTCATGATCCAAGGTTTGAGCTACATGACGAATCATACAGTCAGATTTTTTTTTTGTGCCCACTCTTTGTGTGTGTCCATTATACATTTACAACAGTTACTTCTGATCCTTGGGTCTGATTGGCTGAGAGTCTTTTCCAGCCGTGTGATGTTGTGTCACCACGGGAATCTTTTCATCAAGTGACGTAGAGTGTCTGAGGGCGTAAGTACAGAGGCCTGTCAGTTAAAGGGTTAGTTCACCCAAAAATGAAAATTAGCCCATAAATTACTCACCCTCAAGTCATCCTAGGTGCATATGACTTTCTTCTTTCAGACGAATCCAGTCGGAGTTATATTAAAAATTGTCTTTGATCTTTCAAGCTGTTTAATGCCACTCAGCGGGTGTTGCATGCATCAGTCCAAAAGAAGTGAAATAAAAAGAGCCCATCCATAAAAAAAAGTGTCTCACATGGCTC
>NW_015662926.1:346398-356754 GCF_001515625.1 Sinocyclocheilus rhinocerous
CTCATACGTCATCCGCCCGGAACTGCTTCCCTTTACAACAGTGAGCACAAGCTACATTAAAGTTATTATTACGTTTTGAATATGGATATTTTTCTTACAAAAATGCATCGATTCGCTACAGAAGGCCTTTGTTCACCCCCCGGAGCCGTGTGAGACACTTTTTTTTTTATGGATGGGCGCTTTTTATTTAACTTGTTTTGGACTGAAGCATGCAACACCCGCTGAGTGCCATGAAACAGCTTGAAAGATCAAAGACAATTTTTAATATAACTCCGACTGAATTCGTCAGAAAGAAGAAAGTCATATACACCTAGGATGACTTGAGGGTGAGTAATTTATGGGCTAATTTTCATTTTTGGGTGAACTAACCCTTTAAGTCAAAAATATGAATCTTTACGCCATAATAATGAGAAACGTTCTCATAATAGTGACTTAATATCTCATAATAATGAGAAACTGTATCATAATAATATCATAATAATGTTACTTCTCTCGTATCAGTGAGAAACGTTCTATTACTTCTATGCTTCCATGCATGCGTCAAGCAGCGGAGAAGAAGAGTGCGGCATACAAGCGACACCCGCTGGTCAAAGCCGTGCAAATGTACTAAATGTTACTAAATGTAACTTATAAACTGGTAACTATTGGTTTTTGAGTTTCAATGAGGGAGTCACACAGAGTGGAATTGAGACTTTAACATCTTTTGGCAATAAAATACATTTTAGACGCACAGCTATTTTGTGCACATTGCTCTCAAACACAGAATAAAGAACACATTTCTATCTTCAGTTGAACGAACACCAGAACATACTTGATTGTAGAGCTGTTTTATATGTCTATGAAATGGCAGAAGCCAGTATTTTATGGGCGCAGGATCAGTTCAGCTGTCCGATCTGTCTGGATCTACTGAAGGATCCTGTGACCATCCCCTGTGGACACAGTTACTGTATGAACTGCATCACAGACTGCTGGAATCAAGATGATCAGAAGGGAGTTTACAGCTGCCCTCAGTGCAGACAGGCCTTTACTCAAAGACCTGCTTTAAACAAGAATTTCACGAGTTTGTTTGCCCATTCAGCCCTGCCAGATAATGGTAAACGAGCTTAGCTTGCTGTCCGAGAAGGAGGCTCGAACCCGAGGCTCGGCTCGAGCTCTGAGTAACAACCCCCCCATGATGGTACAGTGTGGAGGAAAAAGATTAGGAATTAGAGGAGGAGAAGTGGAGGTGGAGGGATGCCGGAAGAACTGTTGCTCGAACGGAACAATGACTGCTGCTTATATGTATGTTATATGTATTATAGCTATGATTGACCGGACTGGATGTTTAGGCTCCTCCCGAACCTGGAGTGTGGAGTGTGCCGTCTGCACTGGGAGAAAATATAAAGCCATCAAGTGTCTGGAGTCTTACTGTCAAACTCACTTTGAGTGTCACAAGGCTTTTTGCACAGGTAAATGACACGAGATAACTGATGCCTCTGGACGAATCCAGAAGATGATCTGCCCTCTACATGATAAACTGCTGGAGGTTTACTGTCGTGCTGACAAGAAGTGTACTGTGTATGATGGATGAACATAAAAATCGCATCACTGTATCATCTACATCAGAAAGGACAGAGAAACAGGTAGGGAAGAAAAAAAAATCTTTATTTTATTTGAGAATATAATAGAGCCATAGCTGTTTAACACAGTGTCCATATATATATATATATATATATATATTCTCATTTGTTCAACAGAAACTGTTGGAAGACAGACAGAGAAAGTTCCAGGAGAGAGAGAAAGTGCTTCGGGAGCTGAAAGAGGTTTTGGAGACTCATAAGGTGAGTTGTTAACAGAGGAGAAAAATAAATGCTGGATATTAGAAAAGCAGTCATGTTGAAGCCCACTGTGGCTAACAGACTAGACTGAATGATTCTTTATGTGTGTTGTAACAGCGCTCTGCCAGTACAGACAGTGAGAGGATCTTTATTGAACTGATCTGCTCCATTAAGAGAAGCTGCTCTGAGGTGACACAGATGATCAGAGATTGAGAAAAGGCTCAAGTGAGGCGAGCTGAAAGACTCTTGAAGCAACTGCAGCAGGAGATTGATGATCTGAGGAGGAGAGACGCTGACCTGGAGCAGCTTTCACACACTGATGATCACATCCATTTCCTACAGGTAACTGAGATCTGAATAACAAGACAGTGCAGTTATGTTATTTGATTAGAGAGAGTTATTTCCTAATTTGACCATAATTATAAACCGTGGTGCTAGATGTGCTACAGAATCACTTAAGATTAATTTAGAAAAAGAAGTATATAAACAATCTGGGTGGTGGGGAGGAAGCAGGTAATTACGTTTTTGTCATTGTTTTATATTTGTGTTCATTTTTTTCTAGAGCTTTCAGTCTCCCTGAACCTCCAGAATCTACAGAACTAATCAGTGTTACTGTGAGTTCTGTCCTTTATGATGTGGAGAAATCTGTCTCTCGACTGAAAGAAAAACTGGTGGAGTTAAGAGTCCGTAGAAAAGATATTTGGTCGAGGTATTAATTTACTTTTAAAAATATGTAACAATGTAGAAGAAACTTAAGCATAATAAAAAAGTGAGAAATATTGTAATTATGTGTTTATTTTCTTAGTAACATATATCAACATTATTCCCACAAATAAAACCAAGACTAGGGATGAGTTCTTGCAATGTAAGTCACTAAGAAAATAGTAATCACATTAAATGATTATTTGTATTTATTTACATCAGATTCCCATCAGATCTCTCTCACAGAGCAGGAATTCTATCCTTCTACAGCGTCTCTGACACCAATGACACTCATCCAGAGAGTCCAGACCACATTCACTCAGCCACTCTATTCTGGGATTTGGATTTCTGAACAACAGTGAAACTGTGTCATCAATAAAGTTATGTAGTATAAAATCACTGAATAATCAATAAATAATAATCTCATCAGATGAATCTAATAACAGTGTAACTGCGAGATAAGTGCAAATATGTCACTACATGGCAGTAATTATATAAGTATAAGCTTTGATCTCCTTATGGAGCCAAAATTCAGGAACTCTCTCAAAACAGATGCCATGCAACAAAACAATAAAACTAATCTGGAGAAAAGATCTCCAAAAAGAGCAAATGACACCACCTTGCCCTAACTTCTCTCCTTGTTCATTTATGACCCCCCTCTCCCCTCTCCCCCTCCCCCTCCCCAACAGACTTCACTGAAAGTTCACCAAGAATATCTATCTATATACCACATATGATGTATCTTGTGAATCTGTTATTTTTCATGTCATGTTTAGTATCATTGTAGGTCTCTGTGCGATTGGTAAAATGGTCTCAATTTCACAGCAGTCTATTATATTATGAGTAAGATTGAAAACTTTAGAATAATTCTGTTCTGCTGCTGAGGGGTGTCTCCCTCAGGGTCTGGTGAGAATGTTTTTTCTTCTCCGGCCAGGTGTGACCCTTGGGTCACGGGATCATGACAAACAGGTCTTTTATGTTTTTACAACTGATTTGAAGACTTCTTTGTTCTGGTCTGGATATACAGTACGGTAAGCGAAGTGGCATTACAGTCATTGGGGATTCTGTAACCAGAAAAACCCCACACAGTGTGTGTGAGTCTCTGGAGCTCTGCATCCAAATCTCTCACATGCTGCTGTGTGTTTCTCTGCTGTCGGGTATGCATCTCTCACTCTTAGATTCATCTTTGAGCAGTTGATGTTATGTATTTATCTGAATTGGAACTGAATTGAATTCTGCATTGGACTCTCATTGATTAATTATGTAATTGGCATGATATATTTTTACCTGACAAATAAAATGTTATATTTGATTTATTCTGGGTTCTCCTGAAATCATTATTTCTAGTAGATTAAAGTACAGTCTGGTGTTTCCGCAAATCTGTGTCCAGGATAGATCATACAGAAGTACCAGTGAATGGAGCATGGGGCACATCATTCAGGACCTTCTAATTTCTGACTATCACTGACAAAAAAAAAACTTTTTGTTATGTGCAAGCAGAGAGCAGCCTACTAAAGGTTATAATCACCTTGCATCCTCAGACCAAGATCAGAACTGGCGAGTTTGTGTCCGTGTCAGACTCTGTTCCATGTTTTGTGTGTGTCTTGCTCCCCATGTGCCTTCCTATGCCCTTATTTGGTTAGTTTCCTGTTCCTGTCCTGATTAGTTAAGTTCATTTGTCCCAGGTGTTTCCCTTGATGTTTCATTGCTCCCAGGTGTGTCTCGTCATCCGCTCGCTCTGTGTGTATAAATAGGGTTCCCTGTGTGTGCTCCAGCGTCCGGTATTGTTTATGTCTACAGTTATTGCGTGAGTGTCCCGTGTTCATTAAACCCATTTGGATTGATGTACTCCTCGTCTCTCTCCGTTCCTTGCTCCTGACTCCGCTCAGCAGTGCACCCGTGACAGAATACCGGACCTAAAAAGTAAGCGGCACCCCCTCTCCCCGTTTGATTTCCGTTTTTTGAATTTTATTTTTATTTTTTCCCCGTGCATTCCTCCACGTCCCCAAATGGAGGAGCGATTAATGTTTATCGCGCTGGCTCAGGCGAGCCCAGACCCAATCGTCTTTGCAAATCCGGTATTGTCTATGTCTACAGTTATTGCGTGAGTGTTCCGTGTTCCTTTGTGTTCATTAAACCCATTTGGATTGATGTACTCCTCGTCTCTCTCCGTTCCTTGCTCCTGACTCCGCTCAGCAGTGCACCCGTGACAGAATACAGGACCAAACCGTAAGCGGCATCCCTTCCCCGTGTTTAATTTCCGTGTTTTTTAAAAAGTTTTTTGTTTCCTGGTTTTTCCCCTCCGCGGCGATGGAAATTGCCGCTCGCGTCGCCGCCCTAGCTCGCCTCGATCTCCCCTTCTACGAGTACGCCCGGGAGTTCTGCAATTTCCTGTTCCTGTCCTGATTAGTTAAGTTCATTTGTCCCAGGTGTTTCCCTTGATGTTTCATTGCTCCCAGGTGTGTCTCGTCATCCCCTCCTCCTGTGTGTATAAATAGGGTTCCCTGTGTGTGCTCCAGTGTCCGGTATTGTCTATGTCTACAGTGATTGCGTGAGTGTTCCGTGTTCCTTTGTGTTCATTAAACCCAGTTGGATTGATGTACTCCTCGTCTCTCTCCGTTCCTTGCTCCTGACTCCGCTCAGCAGTGCACCCGTGACAGTCCGTGAGTTCACTATCGGCCGAATGAATTTCTATGCGACACCGGGTCCTTGAACGAATGATTCAATGAATGAATAACTGAAAGTATGGGATGTCCAGAATAATCAACTATATAAATTAATACATAATCGAGATTTGTGATAAGTTTTTAATTAGAAATACAGTCTAAATTTAATGATCACTTGAAAATTTGAGTCAGATTAAACACGGAGCTAGACTAAAATTTAAACTAAATGCTGATAATGTCAGGGTTCTGCCCTGACACTCCATTTGTCTTGTGTTTGTTTCTTGTGTCTGTTGTCCTGTGTCAGCACATGGCCTAGTTTGTTCTTCTCAGCCATGTGCTTCTCTAGCCCCTCCTCCTTGTTTCCTCTTTACCACACCCTCTTGTTAGCCTTGTTGGTCTAATTGTGCTCACCTGGTCCTTGTGTGTTTTCCTCCCTATTTATAGTGCCCCATGCCCTACTTAGTCCTGATCTTTTGTTTACATTTTTTGGTTGATATTTAAGTTATTTGTGTTGGTTAATTTAATAAATATTTTAACCTTTTTGTTTTATTAGTCCTTTTGTTTTGTTTATTCATTTGCCTGTCTTGGAGTAATTTGTGTTCCTGTGGAGCCATGTTTTGTCTTGTTGTGGTGTTAGAGTTCCTGTCCTGACCTGTTCCTGTCCACTGGTTCCCTTGCCTGCCGTCTGGGGTGCTTCAGAGTTTATGGTCAATAAGTATCTGAGCTCAGCTCTCTGGTGCCTTGCTCTGGTCTCTCCACTGGCCTGGTCTTGCCGCCTCCTCTGCTGCTATAGTATTCTGCCAGTTGATGTCTGAGGCTGTTCCAGTGGCCTTCCCTAGCTATCTGTTTACTGTGTTCCTGTTGTGGTATCACCTGTGCACCTCACAACCCTTTTGTATTGATCTGTTTTGTCAATAAACCCTTGTTACTCACACTGCAATTGGGTCCTCCTTCCATATCCCTGACAGATAAATTAAGTGAACTTTGCAGAAGCGCAAGTGAAAGACCTACACGCATTATACCTTCGGGTTTGTGGATCTATTAATGGCTCTATCTGTTGTATGATTATGTATATAACTTATTTAGAAACCAAACCAGATTAACGTATTGGAACATTTTAAAGTTTTGTTTGTCCGTTCTTTTTTCATACAAAATATATATAAAAGAAGAGAAAGAAAAATGTATTGGATGCATTACTTTGAGTCTGAAGTCGTAATGAGCCTTTTGTGTTCTATGTTATGTCTGAATAAACAAAGTCTTAGCTTTCATGTTATGTAAACAGGATGTAATTTTCTACACAGAATCCAGGAGAGAAAGTAAGATTCTCTTCAAACATTTCACACTGACACCTAGTGGATGTTTTTTATTATCGACAGTTAAATACTGGTGAGTCACACCAGTCAGGCTTGTTTTGCACATGTCTCTTAAAGGTGACTGTGATTTCACCAAGTACAACATGTTCCTGGATCAATATCCTTGTTGATCCTGGAACAACATTCCTATCAACCAATCAGAATTGAAGGATAACTTTTCAGTAAATATCTGTTTTAGGCTTACAATCAGGGTTAGGTGCTTCTACACCCTTGTTAATCAGCTATCAGTTTACACTGTTTTTAGGAATAAATTATGGGTAGGGTTAGGCTTAGGGGTAGGGATTGTGTTTAGTCTATATTTTTGGACAGTTATGTTGATCCAGGATCAACAAAAGATGTTGATCCAGGAACATGTCTTACTTGGCTAAATCACGGCGACAGTCTCTCAAACACCTGGCAACCACGGGGCACGTACAGCCACGTTCAATTAGGGCAGGGCAACCTGCGAGAATGAGAGAGAGAATGCAATATTATAATATATTATATAATTATAATGCAATATTATATAATAATATTTTTTCCTCCCACCAACATGTCCCTTTAGGGCAGGGTTCCTCAAATCTTGCCCTAGAGGGCCAATGCGCTGCAGAGTTTAGCTCCAAGCCTGATCAAACTCCCCTACCTATGATTTTCTAATGATCCTGAAGACATTGATTAGCATGCTCAGGTGTGTTTAATTAGGGTTAGAGCTAAACTCTGCAGGAAAGTGGATCTCGTGGGCCAGATTTGAGGATCCCTGCTTTAGGGGCTCCGTAGTATACATACAGTTAGGGTGATATTAAATGACTTAAAGGGATAGTTCACCCAAAAATGAAAATTCTGCCATTAATTACTCACCCTCATGTCGTTCTAAACCCGTAAGACCTCTGTTCATCTTCAGAACACGAATTAAGATATTTTTGATGAATTCTGAGAGCTCTCTGACCCTCCCATATACAGCAATGTAATTACCACGATCAAGGTCCAGAAACGTAGCTAGGAGATCAGTAAAATAATCCATGTGACATCAGGTGTTCAACCGTAATTTTTTTAGGAAGTAACGAGAATACTTTTTGTATGTAAAGAAATTAAAAATAACAACTATTCAACAATTCGTCTCCGCCGCATCACCCTGGTGCCATTTTGGAGAGTATCCACTGAACGTAAACAGCGTATGCTAGTGTAACGGAGGCCAGCGGTAGGTGCTGTGCAGGTAAACCTCACTCCCCTGATCTCAAGAGACGCACTAGTGGCTGCAGTCTTTAGCCTCCTTGTTAGTGCATCCGCCTCCCATGCCGGAGACCAGGGTTTGAGACCCACTCGGAACGAGAACGAGATGTGGCGGTGAGGACCCGGGAGAGAGGGGTTACACTATTATGTGTCAGCCGCGTGACGCAGTTTCTTAAGGTTTAAGATCAAGTTATCTGCATCTCCTGAGCTCCATTAAGCCATTCCCATAAAAACTCTAGTACAATTATAAAGTAATTATTTTATCACAAATAAATCTTTCAGTGAGTAAAACTGGCTGTGTCTATAGTATTATAGATTACACAACATTATAAAATTATTTTAAAATAAATTTTTTATTAAAAAAAATATTATTGTTTTAAATGATTGTCCCCGGATTAGTAGGGTACTCTTGTAATAAAGTAGCAGTGGCTGGGACAGATTTTAAATATCAATTCCACTTAAAAAGAGGCAATATAATCGTTTACATGAAATAAGCCTGCTCCCAAACAGGTTTAAGCTTACGAACCTGTTGCTATGACAGCAAGTCCAGGACCAAATAATCCAAGATCATGCCAAATTGTCAACAATCAAATCCAGCTAACAGAGTTAGCAACGTACGAAGAACGCGCCCCTGTTTTATGTGTCTCTGAAATGGCAGAAGCCAGTATTTCAGTGGCTGAGGATCAGTTCAGCTGTCCGATCTGTCTGGATCTACTGAAGGATCCTGTGACCATCCCCTGTGGACACAGTTACTGTATGAACTGCATCACAGACTGCTGGAATCAAGATGATCAGACAGATCAGTGCAGACAGACCTTCACTCCAAGACCTGCTTCAAAACAAGAATTTAGTGTTTGCTGAGATGGTGGAGAAACTGAAGAAGACCAAAGTCCAAACAGCTCGCGCTCTCAGTTACGCTGGACCTGGAGATGTGGTGTGTGACGTCTGCACTGGAAGAAAACACACAGCTGTCAAGTCCTGTCTGGTGTGTCTTAAATTTTACTGTCAAACTCACTTTGAGCGCCATGAGGAATTTCACTCAGGTAGACGACACAAAGTGACCGATGCCACTGGACGACTGCAGCAGATGATCTACTCCAAACATGATAAACAACTAGAAATCTACTGTTGTACTGATCGGAAATGCATCTGTATCTGTGTGATGGATGAACATAGAAATCATGACACCGTAGCAGCTGTAGTCGAGAGGACAGAGAAACAGGTATGACCTAAACCAGTGGTGTGTTATGAGCTTCTGGGTTTGTAAAATTATGTCCTATTTGATGTTTGCACAATTTCAGGGTTAAAGGCATTTGGAAAATCATTTACTCTATCAACATACAACCATTACTACAATATTTTGAACATTTAATACAATACTATTCATTAAAATCTAGTCACATTAAAATCTCATCACATTTATGCATAGTTTACATTAAATACAATTATACAGTGACAGGTGTGTTTTCTGTATGCTGTACAACAAATACTCAGCCATGCACAAATGTGGTTAACAAATGAGGTTAATTTTAATCATTGATAAATATTCTTTATTTTAGAACTACACTGATAACCTTTTTTTTTATTTAGGTTTAGAAATGTTGATGTTTCACATGGCCTAATAAAAATTAGACCCTGTTAGGATCATACAAGTAACATTATCTTTCCAAACTTGTTGGTCTTCTCTTTTTGATTGTATAGTTTTAAAATGAATAACTGATTGGATTTTATACACTCATTATGTACATCCATATTTCGGAGAACAGTTATTTGATTTTCATACAGAAAACTCTGAAGTAGACACAGAGAAAGTTCCAGGAGAGAATCCAAGAGAGACACAATAATCTGAGAACAATATTCACAATAACAACAAATAATTTCAGTTCCCTTTATGCAATTCAATTTTTGCTTGCTCAAATATATACATTTTAAAGATATTACAGTATATATATCATTCTGTTCTTCTGATATTTGGATCTGCTTTTTATCATTACCTGTAATGTAAAATATAAATATATGTGACTATCCAAACATTGTTTTTTTTTTCCTCATCAAAGTAAACGACTTCAGCATGATTCAACATGAGAAGAAAAAATACCCTTAACCTGAAAGATGATGGCAGGTGTTTCCAGTTTGAACTGTATTCATTTGAACTGTCATAGCAATAGTTAGCAGTTGTTCTGGGTTTTCAACATATATATTTTTAAAGCTTTTTAAAACAAATTTCATTCATCAAATAAAGCCACATCATAACCACCGTTTTAATGTGGTGAAAAAAAAATTACTGATACATTTAGGCTGTGATTAGTGTTACCAGACCTTCGCAGAAAAATCTAACATTTCTAAAAGGCAATGTTATACACCTAATGCAATGTCTACGCACATACATAGATGATGTTTAATGTTCAATGTACAGAGAAGTTTAAAGGGGTGGTTGATTGCGATTTCACTTTTTTAACGTTAGTTAGTGTGTAACAATGTTCTAAAGCAGCGGCAGCTTAATAGTGTTCCTCGCGTTCCCCTGCTCTGCATCTCTCTCTCTCTCTCTCTCTCTCTCTCTCTCTCTCATTCAGCTCAGCTCCAACAATG
>NW_015662926.1:357850-360399 GCF_001515625.1 Sinocyclocheilus rhinocerous
ACAACAAACAAAAAACGTAGGCCTACCATTAAAAGCCGTGCTTGCACAGGTTCTGCACGATCCTCTTCACTAATATCCTCTGCTTCTCAATCGGGCTCAAACTGATAAGCGATATTAACGACGTTAGCACATGCCGCAGAGATGAGGGGCGGGACGATTTGACGCACACTAGAGGCAGTTTAGCCAATCACAACACACTCGGCTAGCTAACCAATCAGAGCCCATCGCCTATTTCTGAGGGTGGGGCTTCATAAAAACAGGAAAAGATCAGCCCGTTTCTCAGAGAAGGGACAGAGCGGTGTGGAATATAGGTAAATTATGTGAAAAATAATGCGTTTTTAAAAAAAACGAAGCATTAACACATGATAGACTGCACCCCATAAACACAATCAAGCCTAGAAAAAAAACAGTGAACCACCCCTTTAAGTTGAACTAATTTGCATAGCACACTACTCCCACTCTGAGGTCCCAAGCGCTCTACACTCTGGAGCTAGAAATTGGTTCTTTACTTTGTGAGCTCCAGCCAAGCCAATATTAATACATGTAATATTCCACTCAGTTTACATTTTAATTTCTATATTTTAAAAAAAATTTTTTTATTGTAATCTAAAAAGTTTCATATTAGAATCACAGTCTGCTTTCAGCCAACAGCAGACAATAAGATACAAAATGGCTCGGCTTTTATCAACATGCTTCTTAGTTTTGATATCAGTGCAACTGGTGAGTATTTGATTTCATAATTATTTGAATGTGTATAATCTCTTTCTTTAATAAGTGCTGTAACCGCTATATGTGTAGTGTGCTGATACACATCATCTTATTATTTTTGTAGGTCAAATCCTCTGGTGTGTTTGAGTTGAAAGTGCACTCTTTCACAACCACCACCAGCAGTGTGTGTAAACAGTCCAGAGACTGTCAGGTATATTTCCGTGTTTGCCTGAACTACACGCAGGACGTCATATCATATAGACTGGCATGTTCTAATGGCACTGGACTGACAGGAACACTGAGCACAAACCAGAGCTCCATCTCCACTAGTGCACCAATAACTGTGCCCTTTAACTTAAAGAGGCTGGTGAGTAGCTCAAGAGTGAACATTAAAGGGGTGGTTGATTATGATTTCACTTTTTTAATGTTAAGTTAGTGTGTAATGTTGCTGTTAAAGCATAAACAATGTCTGCAAAGTTATGATGCTCAAAGTTCAATGCAAAGGGAGATATGACTACAAAAAAAGGCTGGTAGGGACTACAACGAGCTTCTTCCCGGGTTTGCGACATCACTAACCCCGATGCTTACATAAACCCTGCCCCCGGGAACATGCAACTACCTGTAATGGTAAGGGGGCGTGATGTTTCCGGACAACATGCACTAGGAAGCAGTTAGCGAATAACAACACACTGGGCCAGCTAACCAATCTGAGCCCATTGCGTATTTCTGAGGGAGGGGCTTCACAGAACCAGGAACTCAACAGACCATTTGACGAGAATGGAAACAGCGGTGTAGAATAAAGGTAAAATATGTGAAAATAATGTGTTTTTTTAAACGAAGCATGAACACGTTACACTGCACCCCTATACAAAATAAATCCTTCGAAAAAAGCTGATCAACCACCCATTTAAAAAAGATTAATATAGCAGTTATAACATGTATAGCCTGTATAATTTTGGATCATCTTGGACTATTGACAACAGTGTCATCTGCTGATTTGTAACATTTACAGCAGCCATAAAGCCAGGAAATACTTTAGTGTACAAATTTTTTTCTTGCAGATGCCATTTTAGTACATGCTGAGAATATAGTATGTATTTAGTATATACGATTTTGAAAACAAATACTACCTCCTGACTAGTGATGGGCATTCCCAAAACACTCTTTCGTAAGGCTTTGAAAACTTCGCAAATTATTTGTTTTGAACATTATTTTTGAACCATTGATTTGGAGAGTGTATCTAAAATCTAAAATTTAAATATGTATTTAAATCTAAAAATGTTATTGTCATTTATTGGGCAAATAACAAACCGAAACAACTAAATAGTATTTATTCACATAATAACAAAAATGGCCTCCTTTGCCGTTGATAACAGCTTGCATGCTTGCTGGCATTGTTTATGTACTTTTTGACTAATTGGGTATCTGAATAAAAAAAGACTATAAAGCACTTGACAATTTTTTCTGCCTTTCTTTCATAGATAACAGCAATAATTATTTTATAGCATTAGAATATCCTACTACTGTTACTAAAGAGCGTACGCATATTGGAGGACTAACCAATACAGAAAGCTGAAAGATTATTTTGGTAATTACCAATACTGTTGTCACGCCCCTGGACTCTTTGTGTTGTGTTTTCCCTCCCCAGGTGTGCTGTGTACCCTTTAATTAGTCATTCCTTGCACCTGTGTTTTCCCAATCACCCAGCGTTTAAAAGCCTCAGTCCTTTCAGTTAGTGTTTGTCGGTCCTCGAACGTCATTCCATGTGTTCCTGTGTCTCCTACGTTCCCCGTGTGATCATTAAAGACTGTGAATTGAAGTTATCTCCGTGTTTCCTCGCT
>NW_015662927.1:0-3008 GCF_001515625.1 Sinocyclocheilus rhinocerous
CAATGCATACGCACGCTTTCCCCTAAGCGTAAACAACGCTTATTATGCAGATTACGTTCATGCGCACGTTTTCCCCCTTAACCTAAACAATGCTGATTACGTCCAATACGTTCTTGGGTACTCTCCAAAATGGCGGAAGATGTAACTCGGGGGAGAAGAATGGTTGAGTAAATTATGTTATTTTTGTTTTCTTTGCGCAAAAAAATTCTCGTAGCATCGCAAAACTGAAGTTGAGCCACTGATGTCACATGGACTGTTTTACCGATGTATTTACTACGTTTCTGGACCTGGGGACATTTCCGTTGCGTTGCTGTCTATGGAGGGTCAGATAGCTCTCCGATTTCATTAAAAATATCTTAATTTGTGTACCGAAGATGAACGAAGGTCTTACGGGTTTGGAACGACATGAGGGTGAGTAATTAATGACATAATTTTCATTTTGGGGTGAACTAACCCTTTAAGGTAGTTGTTACGTTTAGGTATTGGGTAGGATTAGGGATGCAGAATATGGTCATGCCGAATATGTGCTTCATAAGTACTAATAAACAGACAATATGTTAATAATTGGCATGCTAATATTGGTCCCTGTACTAAAGTGTTACAAGATACAATTTTATAGATTTTTTTTTTGAGAGTGCTTAAACAAACTAGACTGAAGTCAGTGATAATGTTCTTTGATAATGTAAATATTGTTTGCTCACTTTCTGTGTATAATTTATTCGCTGTTTGAATAACTGTGGAAATGAAAGCGTTAGAATAAATTGTGATCAGGTTAAATAAAAATGTTGTCATATTAAAAAAAATGACATGACACTCATATCTGGTACTTGCATAAAAAGACGGGTTTATGATGTGCGTAGTTAATAGATTACACTAAAATTAACCTACTAGCCTTACTCTGGAGTTGGTTCACCCTCTGCCTATATGCTCTCACTTCTACTCACCACCATTACACGTGCAAACCAATGGGCAGGCAAAAGAGGTGAATATGAAGTAGTAGGCTAGGTGTTAATCTGTGTCTGTATAGGCAGCCCTTGTTGTCTCTATGATGTCATAAAGCAGTGGTTCTCAATTCCAGTCCTAGCGTACCACCGCTCTGCATATTGTGCATGTCTCTCTTATTTAACACACCTGATGAGATCAGATCATCAGCTTGTTAGAAGAGAGCTCCATGCATGAATTGTGTTCCGGTTGACATGGTCCCTACACAGTGTTCATTGCTCCCTAATGCTCCGGAAATCTGTTGAAGTTTACTTCACTTCGGAATATTCATTCTCGGATTTGTGCTACACCACGGCCTGCAGCGTCTTCAGACACAGATGAAACTTACTAGAGAAGTGTGACACAATATATCTCTGTAAATAAATACAATTTACATTCACGTCTTGCACACTTTAATGCCCTTTGGAACATATATGCTCCCTTCGAACTGGAATCATGGTGGAACATCCTGTGAAGTCCACTTCGCAGGGCACTTACGGTCGAATAGAACAAATGTCTGATGACATTAGAGATGCATACAAAATGTGCAGAGCGGTGGTATGCGAGGACTGGAATTGAGAACCACTGTCATAAAGAAAGGAAGTGGAACGTGTCATTGTCAGGGGGAAAGAATGAGGATTCAGTAGCGAATGTGCAAACAACGTTTATTGGGAATTCCCAACCAGAAAGATGACGAGAGTCAGACAGGTGCGAGACGGAGATAACTCCGGGTAGCGCAGGGACACAACGGGCAGCCGATGATCGAGGATCCGTGCAACGAAGCCCACGGCAGAGGTGAGAAGGAAACTCCAGGAACTGGTCAGAAGCAGAGAGACACGAACTGAACACGGTAACGACATAGGACGATCTGACAACACAGGACAGAAAACACAGACATTAAATAGGATCTCTAATCAGCCACAGCTGGCACTAACCAGCTGATGGCACTGATCAGCGGCAACACAAACCACACCCACACTCACACGGAGAGAGCTAGAATGAGTCAGTGAGCCCATAAACCGTGACAGTACCCCTCCCCCTAGGAGCGCCGCCTGGCGAGTCCAGAATGCGGTTAACCGAATAGGTCTATGAGACGCGGCGGTGGAGGAACCGGGGCAGGCGGATTAATGGGTGAACGAAAAACGGGTTTCAATTTAGAGACATGGAACACGGGATGAATTCTCCTGTACGCCGGAGGAAGTTTGAGGCGGACTGCCACCGGACTAAGAACTTTGGTGACAGAAAACGGGCCAATAAATTTGGGAGCTAGCTTATTACAAACGGATCGGAGAGGAATATTCTTGGAGGAAAGCCACACCTTTTAACCAACGACATAAACGGGAGGCTTCGACCGGTGGCGATCGGCCTGAGCCTTGATGCGCGTCCTCACTTGGAGAAGAGTCTCTCGGGCTCTTTTCCAAGTGCGACGGCACCTCTGGATGAAGGAGGGAACGGAGGGGACCGCGACTTCGGATTCCAGACTGGGAAAAACAGGTGGCTGGTACCCTAAGCTACATTCAAACGGAGATAGGCCCATGGATGACACTGGTAACGAGTTGTGTGCGTACTCCACCCATGAGAGTTGTTGGCTCCAGGAGGACGGATTCTGAGTAACCAAACATCGCAACGTTCTCTCAAGATCCTGGTTGACCCGCTCCGTTTGGCCGTTGCTCTGCGGATGAAAACCAGAGGACAGACTGACACTCGCCCCCAGTAACCTGCAAAACTCCTTCCAAAATTTGGAAACAAACTGGGAAACCACGTCCATCGGGAGGCCATGAATGCGAAAGACGTGATCAACGACAGTAACCGCTGTCTCCTTGGCTGAGGGTAATTTGGGCAAGGGAATAAAATGGGCCGCCTTCGAGAACCGGTCCACTACGGTCAATACCACCGTATTGCCCTGGGAAGGCGGGAGGGCAGTGACGAAATCAAGCGAGATGTGGGACCAGGGTCTCGAAGGGACCGACAGCGGTTGAAGTAACCTGTCAGGGGGTCGATTGGAAGTCTTACCACGAGCGCAATCT